>NC_059264.1:1419082-1446582 GCF_017591435.1 Portunus trituberculatus | reverse complement strand
TCGTCTTCGTCTCCTCTGGCTTTCCACTATCACCACCACTGCCACTTACACCTCCTCCTCTTCCTCCTCCTGTAGGCAGTGAGCAGGGCATTGGGACTCGTACATTTCTTCTACGTAGTCCTGGCCGGCAGCTCACTTGGCGGGCTGTTCTCTAGTCACCTTGGCTCTCTTAAGTTCGAGCCGCTGCGTCTCCTCCTGTCCATCCCGCTGTGTTTCCTGCTGCCTGTGTTCGCCTGCCGCCCCCTCGCAGTCTGCATAGCCCTCACCAGCGCCGTCAGTCTCCCCCTGTGGCCGCTCGTCGGGACACAAGCGCTCAAAATGGCTGAGAAGAAGGAAACACGGAAGGTTGAGTAAATGTTTGGGTTCCCTGAATGCGTACGGTAATGGTGGTGGGATTAGAATGTGTATGGTAGTGGTGGTGGGATTAGAATGCGTATGATAATGGTGGTCGGGTTGTCAATGTGTGTGGTAGGTGGTGCTGGGGATAGAATGTGTATGATAGAGGTGTCTAGTTGTCAAAATGCGTACGGTAATGGTGGTGGGGTTAGAACTTAGAATGGTTATGGTAATGGTGGTGGGGGGTTATCAGAATGTGTACGGTAATGATACTGCAGGGTTAGAATGTGTATGGTAGTGGTGTCTGGAGTTGTCAGAATGTGTATGGTAATGGTGCTGGGGTTGTCAGAATGCGTATGGTTGTGATAGGATTGTCTGAATACATATTGTTGTGTCTGGAGTTGTCAGAATGCGTACGGTAGTGTTGCTGTGGTTAGAATGTGTATGGTAAGTGAGTATTTGGGTTGCAAGAATGTGAATGATAAGAAGTGGTGTTGTCAGAATGAGTAAGATAAAATGTTAGTACAGTATATACCGTACTTACGTATATCTGTCTTATCAGGGTATCTGTGTCTTCCCTTTTTTTATTAGATTAGATGACGGGGTTGTATGAAACCTGAGAATAGAGAGAGAGAGAGAGAGAGAGAGAGAGAGAGAGAGAGAGTGTGTGTGTGTGTGTGTGTGTGTGTGTGTGTGTGTGTATAGGCAAGTAACCAAAAACGCTTTACTCTTTCACCACGAGAGTTTCCAATAGTGGTGAAGTGACACGGACTTTTAAGGGTGTATTTATTGTTCTAGTGAGAGATTAACATTTGCAATACGAATAGGAGAAACATTTGAAAACTCCGCTAATCATCCCTGTGGCCTTGAAAGCATAGCCGTGGTGAGAGAGCAAAGTGTTTCTGAATATCCATCCAGCTAGTCACATCACTCGTTTACCACTTGAGATTCTGTATACTGTGTTTGAATATGCATGATTTGTAATTAAAGAAAAAAATAAATAAATAAATAAAGTAAAATAAAACCGTATCTTCGTATAGTTATGCACATTACACGTATATTTTTCCCCATGACATACAGTGAGGTACAACTGCACGGAAATAGAACAGTTGAAGTACAGCATGCACGTTTACACTCGACATCGTACCTTTGTAGAAAGTATCGAACCTTGTATAGTCGTTGTATTTCACGTGGTTAAACCCTCCAGTAGATAATAGCAACCGTGCATTGTGTTTATTTTATCCATCCTTCTTTATTTAGTTTTCTTTCGTTCCCTTTATTCATGTGTTTATTTTCTCCTTTCTCCTTTCATTTTCTCTCGTTCCTTTACTATGGTCTTTATACTTTCTCCTTTCTCCTTTATCCTTTTTTTTTATTTTTCTTCTTTCGCTCCTTTATTCGTATTTATTTTCCCCTTCCTTTAATTTTTCTCTCGTTCTTTTACTAATGATTTTCTACTTTCTCCTTTTTCCCCTTTTCTCTCTCGTTCTTTTATTCAGAGATTATTTTCTCCTTCCTCTCTTCCCTTTCTCTTTCGTTCCTTTTACTAACAATATAAATCAACAACTATTCCCTCCTTCCTTCCTTTCTTTCCTTTCCTTTCCTTTCCTTCTTTACCAACAACTTTTCACGTAAGTACTGAAGTGAAAGTCTTTATTTTCGTCGCTCCTTCCCATATATTGCCTTGATTTCTACGGTTATAGTTTTTGAAGTGTTCCTTAACGAGGCATACTGGTCGTTAGAAGGTATTATAGTTTGCTACATGGTTAGGTTGGAAGGAGAGAGGAGACTGAAGGTGAAGGAGATGGAAGGAGGAAGGAAAAGAAAGAGAATGGGAGAGAATAGAAGGAACATGTAGGAGGAGACGGTGGGAGAGAATAGGCGGAGGAAGGAGGAAGGAAAACAAAAGAGAATAGAATTCCATGTAGGAGAAGACGGTGGGAGAGAATAGGAGAAGGAATATAGGAGAAAAAGAAGTGAGGTTAGGTTAGATAAAGAGGAAGGGAATGAATAAGGAGAAATAGTGAAAGAAGGACAAGGAAGAGGAGAAAGAGAACAGTGGCTATTGGAGGAGAGAGAGAGAGAGAGAGAGAGAGAGGCGAAGGAAAGATGATATTAGTAGGGAGGAGAAAAGAGAGAGGGAGAGTGGGGGCTAAATGATAAGAAGGAAGGAAAGTGAAGTCAGCGAAGACGGCAGGAGCTGGTGCTGGACCCACGCGCCGCACAGGATAAGGCAGGGATTTTAGTGCGCAGGGCGGCTCAGTTTGCTGTTGGCCAAGGGAGAAGACAGACTACAGGAACTCGTGTGCAAAAGGTGAGTTAATGAGTTACCTGTAATTAGAGTGTTTGTGTTGATAGTGTAAACTTTATAAAGTGTTTGGGAGGTGGTGTATGCAGTGTTATGTTGACGATGACGTGTGGTTAATGCTTGTTACGTGAGGTAATTATGTCTTTTACTACGATACGAAAGGATTAAACATTAGCAGAGGTAGTGTTGATAATGTAAGCGTTATAGGAGTGTATGAGAGGGAATGGTGCGGTGTTGTGGGGTTATGCAGTGTTGTGGTGACGATAGCGTGTGGTTGTGTGGTTATTGGTAGTTACGTGATACAGTTAACCATTTCACTGCGATACGAAGGGATTAAAACACCATGAGAGGCAGTGTTAATAATGTAAGCGTTGTAGGAGTGTATGAAAGAGGGTGGTGCAGTGTTGTGGGGTTACGCAGTGTTGAAGTGACGATAGCATGTGGTTAATGCTTGTTTGGTAAGGTAGTTAAGTCTTTCGCTGCTATCTTCAAGCATCTACATAGAGGATTAAATAGATACTGCAATTTCTTCCCATTCAAATGTTGCAGGAGGCTGTAGAACAAGTAAAGGTGCAAGTGAATGGCAATTAAAGTAAGATGTGCCAACTGGTAGTGGAAGGGTTTAGTTAAGGTGTGTTTTGAGGTGCTGGGTTGGGGTGCGCGGGGTGAGGGTGTGTGGTGGCATTGGTGAGCTGGCGTGTGGGCGTGTATGGTTAGTACGCCGTTGTATTTTCGCGCAGGTAAGGCAGAGGCTTGTGGCAGAGGGTAAGTGGTGGGGGGTGGTTGTAGTTGTGGTGATGTGCAAGTTACGGTTGTTTAGTAGGGACTAGGGAGAGGGATCATTAGTGGGTGGTTCGTGGTAGGGAGCAGTTAGATGCTATAATTAGTGGAAATTATTAAACTCGCGATTTAATTACATTCTCACATACGGACGCAGTATATATTCTGACTAAATTAGTTTTTTTTTTTAATAAAGACACATTCGGGTCTTTGTGTATCAAGAATATGGTCTAGGCCTAATTATCGAAACACACACAGGCCTAATAATGTAAATCTGACAAATATGAGCAAAAAGTGTCGCCTCCAAAAAAGTGTTGCCGGGGCGGACCACTTCCTTCGCCAGCCACCCCGAGTCACGCTACTGAGCCATGGCCTAGAGAAAGTATTATTATTATTATTATTGTAGTAGTAGTAGTAGTAGTAGGAGTAATCGTAGTAGTAGTTAATATATGAAATCTTTCTAGAAGCTAATTTGTAAGATGATGTGATCAACACACACACACACACCCCGGTAGCTCAGTGGTTAGAGCGCTGGCCGGGTGGAGATATTTGGTTCTCATTTCACGTGTAGGTGGTGTTCACCTAGCAGTGAGTAGGTACGGGATGTAAATCGAGGAGTTGTGACCTTGTTGTCCCGGTGTGTGCCTGGTCTCAGGCCTATCCGAAGATCGAAAATAATGAGCTCTGAGCTCGTTCCGTAGGGTAACGTCTGGCTGTTTCGTCAGACTGCAGCAGATCAAACAGTGAAACACACACACAGACTTAATTTCTTCTGTAATTTCCTGCATTTCTCTCTCCTCTCACCCTTCCCTCTCCCCCACCCACGCCCCCTCTCTCTCCTCTCACCCTTCCACGCCCCCCGTTCCCTCTCTACCCCTACTCTTTCCGCTCCCCCACCCACGCCCCGTCCTCTCCTTGTCTCCCTCTCCATTTCTTTCTCTCATCCTCCTTTTTTCTTGTTCTTTTTCCCTAACTAGATATTTTGACACGAGTCAGGTTTTTTGTCTGGAGACTTGGGTAAGAAGTAAAAAAACAAGTGGGAAAAAAAAATATTTCATTGGTATGAATACAAACAAATCCCTTCAATAAATCTGTTCTAAATCAACTAAACAAAACTGGATAACTGTTCTAACTAAATACAAAACTGGATAACTTCTGAATTAAAAAATAATGACCTTTAGAGAAAACGTAATGTAACTAAACTTTCACACTGGTCTTCACAGCACATGCCAGTCCATTATCTGCTCAACCATGTCATACAATGAGCATCTCCTTGTGGTGCTGAGTCAAATTAACATCACTAAAATTTCTCTTTGTTCCAGATAATAGACTGTCAATCAGGAGCAGCTATTGGGATCATAAACTCCCAATCAGGGTCAGCTACTGGGCCTCTGCATCACTCCAGTGCTCCACAAAGAGTGTCATTACAGTGCCAAGTGCGTGGGCGAGTCTGTTGAAGAGTGGGGAGTTAGAGAATGAGGTAAGCTGGTGGTAATGTAACATGCCACTCCATTGACTGTCTTAAGACTGACATGAACAGCTAATGGCAGGAATTGTTTAAAACTATGGTCATAATCTTAAGCATTATTTAGCATCCATGAAATTACCTTGATTGTTTTGACTCTTACATCATGATCCTCTGATTAATCCTTCCACTATATCTAACTCCCTCTTAGTATTGCTTTCTTTCCCTAATCCCTTAATATCTCTAATCTCTCTTACATCAGATCCTCTAATTATTCATTCTTCCACCTTATCTAACTCCCTCTTATTAGTATTACTTACTTCCCTAAAAAAAGTCAGTGTGTCTCCTTAAGCGTTATCACCTTCCTAGAAAAAAACATTGGTTAACCCATTCACTTTTGGACCTTTACCATAACCACTTGCAACCTTTCAGGACAACTAATCTCCATGCAATGTTTTTTTTACAGTATCCTCAATGTGAAGTATAACCATAGCAGTAAAAGAGTGCCACTATCAAAGCAGTGATGGCAGTCTTGTACATGTATATGAATGGCAACACTAACCTGGAAATGGAACAAGAAAAGCTCTCTAAATCAGCCTGTACTGCCAACAAGGCTGTAATCATCTCCATCTTGCGTGCACCATGGTTCCTCCTCTCCTCACTAGCTGCTGCCTCTCCTCTCACAGTTCCAAAGAGGTTCCTGGACTGTGGATGGACTGGTGACTCCTGTGTGAAGTGGTGGTGGTGGTGGTCATAGAGAATTATTAACATGCTCTTATTCCTACTGTATGGTAAGTCTGAGAGGAATCTTGTGTCCTATGATCTTTCCCATTGTTTTGTAAGTGTGAGGGGGAAACCTTAGGTCCTCTCAGTTAAGATCACTCCTCTTTTGTGATGTTGCTATATAGTGTTTTATAATTACACCATCATAGATTAGGACTTGGCATTGAGAGAAGGTAAATACAGAGGACTTGAATAGAAAACGTTATTTTATTTCAGCCTGTCATGGTCAAACAACCTTTTTAATTTGAATGCATCTTATTTAAAACTACTCTATTGCCAACAAGCACACACAGGATATACTCAAACTTACTTTATTAGTTTTCACACATTCTATAATACTCTTCCTTTTCAACTCATTCCTACTTCTACAACCACTCCTCTCAGTCAGAATGCAATATTCATCACCAGCACACCATCAATACTCACGTGTCTTGATACAGGTGTCTGCTGTGGCTGGACGAGCTGCCTGTACATCCTGCTGCTGAAACTTGAGATGGCAGACTGTGGAGTAACCTTGGCTCTGGGGGCGACGGGCTGGATAAGTGAGGGCTGGATGCGTGGTGGGTTTGTCTGAGGCCTCTCCTGCTCCCTCACTTCACTCTTTAATGCTTCTGATGGAGGAGATGGGGTTTCAATCTGCTGGTTCTTCTCTGGTGTAGTGGTACCCGAGTGGTCCATTAGCTCACCTACTGCTGCATCTGCCTGGTGAATTTCTGCAGTGGTTGTGATGGTGACTAGGGATGTCTGGTCCTTGTCGTACCTGAGCTCAGCCTTGACTGGATCACTGGACAGTGATTTATGGGAGGTTGAATCTTGGCCTCTGACAACTTGTTTTTTCTCGATGTAGGACGCCTCAGCTTCCGCAACATAGCTGAATTTTGGTGCAGGGCTTGTGGACTTGTTGAGGGGGCTGTCAAGCAGTGTGCTCTGTAGAGGCCCTGATGTAGGTGCCTGTGTGTCCGATCCTGGGATAATGCTTATGTCTATGGTGCTAAGATGGGATGGGTGCTGTGGTGACTGTGGAGTGCTTTCTACTCTAAATGGCTGAGTTGATGCTGGTGCTGGTGAAGTTGTTACCATCTCGGTGGTTTTGGGGACTGAGTTGGTGGCGAGGTGTGTGGGTGGCATTTGGTTGTCTTGTATTTCTGCGTCATAGTGGTCATTGTGAGTTGCAGGACGGATGCTCAGCTCTAGGTCCTGGCCAGGCGAGTCCTGAGGTGGCTGTGACAACACATGAAATGCCGGTGACTCGAGGAACAGCACAGGTGTAGATATTGGAGTGACTGGGCTCTCCTGCACCTGTGGGGACACCTGTGGCGCTGGTTTCTGAGGTTCGGTGATAAATGGCTGAGATGGGCGAGGTAACGGTGAAGGACACCTGGCATCCACCTCACCTTCTATTGCATTTTCCATTCTCGTTCCTTTCCCTTTGGCTGCAGCAAGTTTGAAGTTCGTGAAATTTGACGTACCAGACTCCACCGAGCTTCTGCTTGTGTGGCGGAGTGTTTCAGCAGAGGATTCATGCAGGGCTGAGTAGTCTGCCAGAACAGCACTGGTGAAAGTTCTGGAGTCCGTTAGTAACTGTGAATCATCCACCAGAGAGGTACCATCTTTCGAGACCTGCTTCCTTCCAGACCACTTCCTGCTCCTGGTGAGGCTGGCGTCTTCCTTCTTTGACTTCTTTTTCTTGGCGGATGACGGTTCCCACTCGTCATGACTGCTTGTCTGGCTTTGCTCTGAGATGGAGGTGCTTTTCAACACTGGAGGAGGGGACACTATTCTATTCCTTTTGGCACTTCTATCTGATAAGGAGTGGTTGTGGACATTCCTTGCAGTGTCTTTAGTAGTAGTAAAACTTAAGGGACTCTTTGATAGATTACTAAGTCTATCATCAGAGAGATCCCCAATGTCTGATGTGTTTGGGGAACGATTACTGTCTTCCTTTGTGTTATATTTTTTTCTCTTCAGTGTGTGGTTCCTGTCTTCCTTGAATGAGAGGTTTCTGGTGGAGGCGTTGCTGTAAGTTCTCTGGTGCTTGATTTTCTCAATCCTGAGCATGAACCAGGAATCCACCTCCTCCTCAGGGTTCGAGTCAAGGTCTGAGTAGATGGAATGCGGATCATCCTCTATCCCAGACTCCTCCAGGAACCCACTTGCTCTTCTAGGAGGTGGCAGACTCTTCCGCTTCCCTCTACCTCCTCTGGATCTTCGGCTATTACTGTTGCTCCTTGAGACTCTGCGCTTTTTCCCGGGGCTTTGTGTCTTGGTTGTGTGTGTTCTGTCTGTCATCTTATTCACATCATGCTGGAGTGAGTCAATAAGTGAGGTGTTGGTCTTGTGGTTAGTTTCAAGTGTCGTTTTTCTCTCCTCCATGTGGGGCTGATTCAACACCACACTGGCCTGGGCTGTGGGGTCAAACAGTTTGCGTTTATTCCTGATCCTGTGAGTGGTCGAACTGTTGCTGGTGTTCAGTGATGTTGGTCTCTGGGTGATCAGTGCAGGATGGGACACTTGCTGTTCCTTCACACTTGTATTTCCAGTGGCAAGTTTTCTACCTCTGTTATTTATGTATGGTGTTTGTTTCCTTGCATGCTGCTCTTGTTGGTCTAGTAGAGGATTTTTAGGCATTTTGGTGAATGACTTCTCCCTGGATCTCTTTGTGTCCTCAAGTACGTGTGGGTCATAATTTTTTGAAGCATTACTATCTTCATTCAGACCACCGGTGACTGATTTACTATTAGTCTCGTCTGCACACTCTTCTACCAGCTTGTATTTAAGAGATCTCACCTTCTTTGTTCTTTGTTGTACTACCTTAGATGCTATGGAAGTATTGTGTACATTCTCTTCTCCCTGTGTATCCCTCTCCCTATCAAGTCTCTCCTTTCCTCCTCCAGAAGCTGCCTGAGGGTCATCACACTCTGCCTCACCACTAGTGTCTTTGTAGTGAGGGTCGTCTTTCACTTTTACCATCAACAAATTAAAGGTAGGGGACATACTTAATTTCTTCAACATGTGCACTGGCTTAAAATCTTGGGAGTCATTGGCAGTAGTTTTTTCTACCTGCAGCGAGGGTGGCAGTGCTGTTTGTGGTATAGATTTATGTGTAGATAGTCCTGTGTGTGTAGTTTCCAGTGGAGTGGGAGAAGTGCGTTGATCATCCACATCCTTGGGAACAGTCCTGTCTTGAGGTGATGGTGAGGGGGTTGGTGCTGGTGCTGGTGTTACTACTGGTTCAATAAAAGGCTGTGTTGTATCCTGTGTTTCCTCAGCAGTGGAGTCTGAATGAAAGAGCTCCTCATCATACACTTGTCCTGAAGGTAATGGCGACTCGTTCATCAAAGCAAGGCCAGAATACACGTTGTCTTCAGTGTGTGTTTCAGGTCTCATTTCACTGTGTGCTGTGGCTGCTGGACTTGCATCTGTGTGCTCATGTTTGTCACCTCCATGGCTTACTGGATCGAAAGTGTTGAGTTTAACTTCCTGAGAGCCTGTTTCAATTGGCTTAGTACCATCTGATGTGTCACGAGCATGGCTTATAACTGGTTTTGCAGTGTACTCTTTATTCTGTGCATGGCTTAGCGGCTCAAGGTGAGGCTCAACTTCTGGAGATTGTGATATGATAAGGTCAGCGCTGCCTAGGTCGATCTGCACAGCCTCTGCCTCATTCACCTCAACAATGCTCAGCTCGATAATATCATGATCTGCTTCCAGTGCCTTCCTGTTCTCTTGTGCAGTAAGTGTTGGGTCTGCAGTGATGCCTGGGTCAATCTGCACAGCCTCCGCTTCATTCACCTTGGCAATACTTGTCTCGGCATCATCAAGATCTGCTTCCTTGACGTTCTCTTGCTCAATATGTGTTGGGACAGCTTCACCTAGAGTCCTGTTGGGGATTACAGCCATAGTACTTGTTTTGGCATCCTTTGTAGTTCCTTCCTTGTCCTTCTTGTTCCCCTTGACTGATTTCTTCTGAGAGGGTCTTCTGGAGGCTTGCTTCTTGGCTCCCCTTGCTCTCTTTCCTACCCGTGTGCTATTGGTGGCCGACTCGTTTCTAGAGAGGCTTTTACGAGTGCATTTTTTAATTCCCTCAGACTTTTCCATCGTTGTGCTGGTTTGTCGATTTGAAGACTTTGCGTCACTGCCTGGATCAAAGCCTGAAAAGTCATTACGGGTTTCTATTCTTAAGGGAGGTGTCTTTGTCTTGTTTTCTATGCAAGGTGGTGTTTTCGACTCCTGTTCGACGTGAGACGTTTCCGTAACCTTAGCATGACAACCAGGATCCTGTTCACCATTAGTAGCGTCTGAGGGAACACCATTGGCATCAGCAGCAGCAATAGTTGTGGTGGTGGTCTTTGAGGCCTTAGCTACCACCAAAGACTCATTAGAGCTGGGGAGGACTAAATCAACCACCTTCACCACCAAAGACTCATTAGAGCTGGGGAGGACTAAATCAACCAAAGTCACATCTTTCTCCTGCTGCTGCAATTCACTCGCATTCTGGGCAGGCTTCATCTCCTCTGAGTCAGGCTTGTTGCTCTGTTTGTTCTTAATTGTTGGCTTTGGTTGGGGTGTTGGTTGAGGTGTTGGTTGGTCCTCCTCTTCATCAAAAAGGACCTGAGAATTCTTGCCCAACGTCTTGCCAGCTCTCAACACAGCAGTTCCAGGACGCGGCGATGTGAAATGAAGTGGTTTGTAGCAATGTGGTGAGTGGGAAGTGTCTGTGTTGCACCTCACCACCCCTGTCTTTCCTTTCTTCTTCTTGTCCCTGGTGGTGGTGGTGGTGGTGGTGGTGGTTGCCGTCCTCCCACTCACCTCATCAAGGCTGTTTAGTTCTGGATCGAGCAAAACTTCAGATACTTTTCGTTGTTTAGTAGATGATGTGGGTTTGTGTGGCTTTCTGGGGCCTGCTGGTTTGTGTGGCTTGCTGGGTCCTGCTGGGTGTGAATTGTCTCTATTAATCATAGGCAGCAATTAATGGCTAACTTATGTGCAGCGTGTTGTATGTAGTTAGTGCTGGTAAATCTGACTCTAGTTTAAGCATAGTCTGTTGTCGTTTGAAATTTCTTGTCTGAAGAACACTTGTACTCAACTATCACTATTTAAACAGAATATCAAGCACCTACTCACACACACACACACACACACACATGTGAACAACAACATCAAAAATAGAGAAAGTATTGAAAGTTTAGAAGTAAATGGAGTATGCAGTGAAGATCCCAGGAAATGGCAGAGGCTATGAATGGATGCTTTCGGAAGGTATTCACAAAGGAGACTGCTTTTGACAAACCACTGGTAATGGAACAGAAAGGGATTATGAAGGAGTTTCAAGTAACTGTGGAGGAGATCAAGAACATGATGGGGAGTTTAGAAGTGAGAAAAGCTGTGGGACCTGATGGGGTATCAGGATGGATTTTAAGAGAATGCAGGGAGCAATTGGCAGAAAAAGTTTGTGAAGTAATTGATGCCTCATTAAGGGAAGGTGTAGTGCCCCAAGACTGGAAAAGAGCTAACATTGTCCCAATCTATAAATCAGGTAACAAGAGAGACCCATTGAACTATAGACCAGTGTCACTTACAAGTGTGGTAGCTAAGATGTGTGAGAGGGTGGTGAAGAATAGATGGACAGACTTCTTGGAGAAAACACACGGCAAGGAGGACCAAAGAGACACACAAACCGAGAGATAAAGAGATCCTACCAATGACAAGACTAGACTCCACATCCTCCACATCCCCTTCACAATCCAAGGACACGGCAGAGGTCTTCTTGCTCTTGTGGGAGGTGGTCACTGTGGACTGCGTGGAGCTCAAGGGTGGAGCGAATAGCCCATTTGGTCCATCAAACTGTGAAGAATGAGAAATGTGAGTGTGTGAAGGCATAAGGAATGAGTGGACTGGTCATGGGTGTAAGGAAAGGATGGGATGTGCAGATGAGTAAAAAGAAATAGGGTGGTATAGGAAAAGATTAATAAAAAGGAATAGGATGGGATAGGTCTAGATGAATAAAAGGAAACATTTGACAGAGAATGATGAGGAACTGAGTGTAGAGATGGATGTTATGGTAAGGCAGGATGAAAAGAAAGTTGAGGTGTGTGAGGGAAAACTGATCCAGGATTATGAGTATAGGAGCAAAATGTGTGATGGTGAGATGCAACTGGATGAAATGTTATAAGAGGGATGTGTTGAGGAAATGAATGATGTGTGGATGTAGTGATGTTGACTTGGTGGAATGAGATGTGGTGAGGGAAGGCAGAGGAAACCCAAGTAATGATGAAAATGTCAGTTACCGAAAATAATTATGATTCTTGTCTACTTAACATTTTGGATGATTTTTTTTTTTTCTTCAGTTAATTCTATGATCACAAACAAGACAAAAAGACCTACAAACTCAAACATTTACCCCAAAAAAACAACAAAACAGCACAAAAATAAAAAAACAAAACATTAGACTAGGTGAAGAAGAGAATGACGAGCATCACACTGACACAACACAACACGAGACATTCCAAACAAAACATGGAATAAAAAAAAAAAAAAAAAAGATCAGTCCCAACAATCCCACTAAATAGAAGACTTAAACACTAGAACATTCCAAACAAAACTGTGGAAGACAAGAAACAACACACAACACAAGACATTCCAAACAAAACGGGTGACAAAGTGAAAGACGAGAAAGATGCACTATAACAATGAACACAGCAGGCAACACAAGAATGTCACTAAAAAGACGGACACAGGAGATGAAGTACAAATGAGAAAAATGGACCGTCGCCCTGAAACAACACACAACACAAGACCCTAAACAAATGTGACATAGTTAAAAAGAATTGCCTGTCACACTGAAACAACACACTCCACACACAGAACACTAAGAACACTCCATACTCCAGGGGTGGTGGGTGTGTCAAGATGTATTTCCACATCAGTGAAAGCTCCGGAACTCTTGGGATGGGTGCAGGAGGAGGTGGAAGTCATGCCATCTTGTCCCTTCAGTAGTGTGCAATGTGTTGTGGTGTGGTTAGGTAGACATTGATGAAAATAAATAGAACAAGTGGTGCATTATTTTTTTAAGTCAATGCAAGGGTTAAAGTAGACTTTAAAATAGATAAACAATATATAGAAAAGGTTGAAGATGCATTGTTTTTTATTAGCCAATGCAAGGTTTAAGGCCCTTCCAGACGACGGGCAATTGCACGGCGGCCACTCGGATTTGCCCATAATTCTCTTGCTTTGAAATAGTGTTACCAGATCAAACAGTCCAATTAAGGCGGGCAGTAGGCACAGGCAGGCAAACGTATGACTTCAGTTGGACACCGGGCAGAGGGCAGTCAGAGCTGTGGCAGGCAACGTCGGCCAGTGGGATGTTCGGTATGACAACATGGGACGTAAAAATTGTAGCCAGACAGGTAAAGCTAAATGTATAGCTTTGTGTACAATAATTATTGCTATGTGCAAGAAGAAAAAGGAAAGGAGAGAGAAGAAACAATGGTGTAAACAATGGTTGGAAAATAGAACAACATTTGGAAGTCACGTGACACTTTTTCTATATTCCACAGTCTTCACATTCCACTGACACGGTCCTCTCGATCTGTAAAAATCTATTAAATGCCTAGTTGCTTCCCTTGTCCACTTATCCATGACTGTCTGGATAAGTGTTCACTCCATCTAGTCTACAATTGACACAGATACTGACGGAGGCCATGGTGTTGACTTGTAACATCGTGTGTCTGGCAGCGTGATTCCTAGTCAGGCGTCCATCCAGTGCCTCAACGAAAGGTGCAGGCACTTTGATGGTTTGCCTGTGGTTTCCTCATATATGATGTCATCTACATTCGTGATTGCCACCCATACCACAGAGAATTCGTAACAGTGCCTGCCCGTCGTGTGGAAGGGCCCTTTAAGTTAAATACATAGGTAAATATGTAGAATAGGTGATGTATTGTTTTCTAAGTCAATGCATGCACACAGGTTAGGTAGACATTTTTAAATTAGGTAAAAATATATAAAGTTGAAGATGCAGTTTTTCTTTTAGTCAATGCAAAGGTTAGGTCAGATGGACATGCCTAAAAATAAATAGAAATAAATAAATAAAAAATTATAAATAAAAAATAAAATAAAATAAAAAATAAAGTTAGGTAAAATAGTCAAGTGGGCCAGCAAGGATTACAGGTAAAAGCATTCTGAATATATAGAAATAAAGAAAAGGTGAAGAATGAGAAGAAAAAAAAGTTGGAGAAGGGTTAGTGTTAAATTAGAAAGTTAGGAACAGAATTAGGTGGGCCAATAAGAGTTAACGGTAGAAACATTCACAAAAGGTATAAAATAAATTGTTCTTTTAGTCAATGGTATTACAAGGAAGGACTAAGTTAATTAAGGAAGAATATTAGTACAGATAGAAAAGCCACATTCATTGGGTTAAACTAGAGAAAGCCCTTAAGAGCAGGGAACGACAGGGAACGATAAATAGAAGTAGTTAGATCAGTTGTGTTTAGTATAACCTGGAAATAAACCTTCAACATTGCACACACCTATACAATGATATTTCTGTTAAGTGTTGTGCAGTGTTGAGCCTTAAACACTGCACACAAAACCGGTAACATTACTCCACTTTCATTGTCTCCTGCAGTTAAAAAAAAAAAAAAATAAAAAACAAAATAAAATAAAATAAAAAAAAAAGCCTTGCACTCTAAAAACACCTGCATTACATCTTGCCATAAGGGTTAATAAGAACAAAACACCATCTTGTGCAGTATGAACCTAGCACTCTAAAAACACCTGCATTACATCTTGCCATAAGGGTTAATAAGAACAAAACACCATCTTATGCAGTATGAACCTAGCACTCTAAAAACACCTGCATTACATCTTGCTTTAGGGTCAATAACAACAAAACACCTTCATTATCTTCCACACTAAGAACCTTGCACTAAAAACACCTGTACTACATCTTGCTTTAAGGTCAATAACAACAAAACACCTTCATGACTCACCTTGCTGTGCTTCTTTGCCTTACATCCCTCTGGCTCTAAGTGAAGCACCTGAGGGAGAGATTGAAGCACACACTGTTACATCTGTTAAGTCTCAACCCACATCTTACTTCAGGTATTTGTAAGTTTTAAGGAACGCTACCGAGTGATTTAAAGAATTTCCACCGTCAAAAAGGAGAAATACTATTATAAGACTTTCTAATTCTTGTGGCCTGCTCAAATCCTGTGTTGTATTATTTTTTTTTTTTCTATGTAAGAGAGGAAAACTGGCCAAGAGCAATAAACAGTCAAACAGAATGGCCCACTGAGATGCCAGTCCTCAAGCATGGTCAAGAGAGTTAGCCAAAACAATAGGATAAATGTCATGAAACACACACACACACAACACACAAATATACCTTCAGCTTGCTTCCAAAGATATGGTAGCACAGTTTCTCCAGCATCTCCAGTGGTGAGAACTCAAGGAACACCACACTGGACAGCAAAGCATAACTCTCCTCGTTCAGTGGCATGGAGAACAGGTCCCTCACTTCCTCTACACTGCCATACTTCATCTCCAGTGTGTAGGTGTGCATGTGGCAGGTCAGAGTGGCTAGCTGCACCTGGTCTGGGTACAGGAACAGGCACTCCCACTGGCAGGATGGGTGGTGTGTCAGGGAACATAATCAGAATTGGGTGAAGGTGGCAGGGAACATGTGTAGAATTGGGTGGAGCTGGCAGGGAACACATTTAGAATTGGGTGGTGAAGGTGGCAAGGTACACGTGTAGAACTGAGTGAAGGTGGCAGGGAACATGTGTAGAATTGAGTGAAGGTGGCAGGGAACACGTGTAGAACTGAGTGAAGGTGGCAGGGAACACATGTAGCATTGGGTGAAGGTGGCAGGGAACAGGTGTAGAACTGAGTGTTGTAAGCCAGAAATAAATTCAGAACACGTGACTCTATTGGTTGACACTGGCATTGCCTGGCCTGGGCATCTGGGAATTAAGCCCAGGATTTTCTTTTTTTTTTTTTTTAGCCCTGGATGATTCAACAGAGGTGCAACACAACATACCAGTGATGGGAGGAAAAATAAAGCTTAGAGTTAAACTGACTCATGTGATGTGCATTTTTTGAGGAAATATGGCTCCTGATATATTCTGCAGGCATCATCACTCAACTTTTTTTCACATGATCTGGTGTAAGTAAATAAATGATCTGGTGTAAGTAAATAAATAAAGAAAAGAAAAAAAAATCATGTAAGCTATCATGCTTTAAAAATTGCAGAGGGGGAATATGACCACTTCAGTCAAAAATGTTTATCTTTTGCTTTAATCCCTTTGTTATCTATATGTGCATCATCCTGTTTCTATTAATATAATACCATTTAATTTTGACACATTTTGAAGTCACCACAAGGGTCAAGAAAGATCCCCTAGACTTCCCTATAAGGCTCTGGTTCAGCCCCCAATGCTTTCAGTCCCATGAAATGCCCCTGCTGGTTAATAATAAATGGATGGATTGATTAACCCTTTGCAATTTGGTACATATTGGATTATGAAGCACTCTCAATGTATGGAAGGATGGATTAATGCTTTGCTATTTGGTACATTTTGGATTATGAAGCACTCTGAGATGTCTTTACTTGTTCTGCAGGCAATCTTAACACTAGATAAACATACATGAACAGGTACCGTTAAATAGATAAGAACATAAACAAAAATACACAAACACACACATTAGATAAACATACATAAATAAACAGGTAAAAAATGAGAAAAGTAAAATAAATTAACACACTGGTAGCAACAGAAGACAGATAAAGTAATGGCAGACAAATGACAGAGCAATTGTGACAGATGGTAGAGAAATCATAGACAGAAGATAGACAGAGCAAAGGTAGACAGGAGATAAAGCAGTGGTAGCCAGATGACAGACAGAGCAATGGCAAAATTGATCAAGTGAACAACTGAACAAACCCACAACTCACCATGTCATTCACTGCCGTCGCACCCTCCACTTGGCAGGTGACCACAACAGACAGGAAGCCAAAGTTGAAGTCCACCCAGAACATTGGATAGCTTGGGTTCTATGGCAGAGTGACAGGTGACAGTTAGTACTCAAGGGCGACTTTTTTACTAAATGAATTGGTAGAGTGAACCGCCAAAATTTTTCGTGGTTCTGTAATCGTTGGTTCATTTTAACATGGTTTTATTTCACTGGTACTTAACTTCTAACCTCTTCAGTACCACAATGCATTTTAATATCTATTCTGCTTACTATTTAGTGATTCTATACACCTTCAGAAACTCATGCGGGGATTAAAATAGTGAAGACTCAAGCCATTAATCTTCTGACCTTCACAGACCCTTTCTAATGTAAACAAAATTGTCTACTCACACCAAAAATTCATGATAAAAAATGTGTCCTAGTATTGAAGAGGTTAAATGGCAATCTCACTTTATCACAGAAAAATTGGCTATTATATGATTAAATTAAAAGCTGAATTTTGGTGAAAGTTGAGGAAAAGGTTAGGTTAGGTTAGGCATACTGGTTAAGAGACAATACATAGATACTTTAAGGGTAGTAGGAGTAGCAAGCACAGTTACATATTTCAGGATAGCCTTGGGAAAAGAGCTTGTGATAAACTAGGGGAGGGAGGATTCACTATAATTGAAGGGTTACTTGCTCTCTGTTACAAATCAATCTTCTCCTCCTCTTCTTTGAGTCACAAAAAAAATATCACCTTAGTGTATAGATATTGCCTTCTGCTAAATAGTCTTTCTTCTCTTCCTCCTCGTCATTGAGAGAGAAAAAAAAATCACCTTAAGTGTATAGATATTGCCTTCTGCTAGTCTTTCTTCTCTTCCTCCTCTTTTGCCTAACAACAAGAACATCAACTTCAGTGTATAAATGTTGTGTTGTATGTCATCTTTCTTCTCCTCTTCCTCCTCTTCTTTGAGTAACAAAAACATCAACTTAGTGTATAGATAGTAACAAACAAGAAAGATGAACAGGAATACAGTAAAGTCCCGGGTTACGTCGGTCTCGAGTTACGTCAGTCCACTATAAGGCAATTTAAGATTAAAAAAATTGAAAATTTATAAATCGTAAAGTGCAGGATTTATTGTTATTGTTGGTGGTTGCCCGCCACACCGCCCACCTCACGCTTGAATACAATAACACCCTGCCTCAGTTCCACCACACCATCGCCCCTGGCAAGAGTGTTATCCTACTTCTGCGTTTACTGACTCAAGTTCTTAGTATCTTGCTCAATGGCACCAAAGAGAAAACTTCTTAGTGACAGCAGTGATGCTAAGAAAAGGAAAACCATTACACTACAAGAAAAAGAGGACATAATTAAAAGACATGAGAAGGAGGCAGCAGCTGTGTGTGAGGGAGGGAAGAAAATGGGAAGCCGTTACCATGACAACGGGAGGTTGACGACCTTGAGGGCTCGCACACCCATCACAACAATAACAACTCCGGAGCCTTCGCCTGGGCCACACGACACTTGCAGCTGACTTGCACCGTCTGCGCCTGTCTGCTGATCCCTATTGCCCTTTCCTATTGCATTTCCTGCCCCGCTGCCCACGCTTCTACTCCCACCGCACTGCACTACGCTCCCAGCTGTCCCCCTGGGCGTCACAACATTCGACCTGCCCACCCTCCTGGCGGCCTCAGGCGTCCACCCCTCTTGGCAACCTGCAGTCCTTCGCGTTCGTGGCCCTAATCAACAACAAAAACAAACTTGTGTTTCATATTCCTACGTAGTTGTAAATAATATAACAATATAACCTTTAACTTACCTGAATGACCATAAACAATGATTGGTTGAAAACTCGATAATATGCTTTGAAATGTATGGAAACTCGAGTTACGTACAAAATCGACTTACGTCATGTTTCAGGAACGTAACTCTGACGTAAACCGAGACCTTACTGTACTTTAGAGGGAATGAACTGCAACAAGAGGTGACGTGCGGAGTAGTGACGAGTGCAGAGACAGTCCGTCCATCTCACCTGGGGTTTGTACAGCCTGAGCTTGCCGATGTGCGCCTTGTGGCAGGGTAATGTGTACACCTTGCAGGCGCTCCCCAGTGATGCGTTGTATGCGTTGAGGAAGCGACGGCAGTGCTGGGGAGAGAGGGGATGTCAACACCAGCTCCTCACAAACACAAACACAAACACACACACACAGGATGCAGTACACAAGGAGCCTGATTCCATTTTGGAGGGAAAGTAAAAAAAAAAACTTGATGCCAGTCCCCGAGCAGGTCCGAGAGAGTCAATGCACACAATACACATCAAACTTGTGCAGGCACACAGTTAATATAGCTTCAGTCAATTCTGGGAGACACACACACACACACACACACACACACACACACACACACACACACACACACTATCATAAATACAGTACATAAGAGCCATAATTCTATGCTGAAGGAAGATGACTTAGGCGGTAGGTTTGTATAAATATCCCCAGGTCGGACTGCTTTATCAATATCAACTGAAAATGTATTAACATCTCCTGTAACTCTCTTTCCTGCACACTCCCCTCTCTCCCTACTTCCTCTCACCCAAACACAGATAGATTTACAGATAGATTTATTGATCCAACATACACATAACCAGACCAAACAACACCTAAACACCCCCAACACTCACACCCCTCCTACTTCCCTCCATTTCTCCATCCATCCTCCTCTCAACTCTCAAAAGATAGGAAGAAGTAGTAAGAAATGTGGAAGAGAGAGAGAGTTAGCGGAAGAACGTAATGGAATGAATAAAAAGACGACGAATGGAAAGAGAATAAAGAAACAATACAAAGGAATGGATAGAGAAGAACAAAGAGACAATATGAATGGACACAGTAAGATAAAGAGAATAAAAGAAAAAGAAAGAGAATAAAGACAACTAAAGAGAATAGACAGAGAAGAACAAACAGAAAATAAGGCAAATGGAAAGAGAAACTAAGACAATAAGAATAGACACAAGAATAAAAAACAGGGAAATAGCAATACAAAGACCTAACTTCCCAACTTGACCTGACCTGACCTGACCTGACCTAGCCTCTCCTCCCTCACACACTCACAGGGTCAAACTCGGTGATGGTGAGGAAGAGGCTCTGAATGGTGCAGTCAAGATGGGGGAACCAGAGGGCAATGTTGCGAGTCCTGTCCGCCAAAGAGGTCATTCTGTACATGAGTTCCACCAAGCTGGCCTGCATGTCATACTCTCCCACCTCCTCCAGCAGCTGTGGCACCATCATGCTGTCGGGAAAAGGAATGCTGTGGTGCTGTGGTGTTGGTGGTGTGGTGTTAGTGGTGTGGTGTGGTGTGTTGTGCTGTGTGTGGTGTTGGTGTTGTGGTATTAGTGGTGTGGTGTTTTGATATGTTTTGTTCTTTTTACTGGTGTTTTTTTCTTTTCTTTCATTTTGTTTTGCTCTCTCTCTTTCTTTCTTTTTGTTTTGCTATTTCTCTCTCTCTCCTTCTCTTTTTGTTGTAACTATTTTCAAATGTTACAGAAATGATTGGTGGGTTGCTGAGAGTGTTTGTAATATAGAAGTGTTGTTAATCTGTGACTTAAACTATAAAAATGCACTTAAATATGCTGTTATTCCTATTAATAAGGTAGAAATCTTGTTAATTTGCCACCAAAACTAAAAATATACTTATAAATGATGTTTTCTTGTTAATAGAAGTGTTGCTAATCTGCTACCAAAAAAACTAAGTATATTGTTTTCTGGTTAATCTGTCACTAAAACAATAAAAAAAAAAACACCCTTAAAATTCCTGTTTTCTTGTTAATACTATAGAAATGTTGCTAATCTGCTACCCCCAAAAATTAAGTATATTGTTTTCTTGATGATATTGTGAAAGTCTCGTTAATTTGTCAAAAAAAAAAAAAAAAAAAAAAAAAAAAAAATAAATAAATAAAAAATTAAAAATCCTGATTTTTTTGTTACTAGTGTGGAAATGTACCACTGCAACTAGAAACACGCCCTTAAAATTCCTGTTTCTTGTCAATAATGTAGAAATCTTGTTAATCTGCTACTAACACTGTAAAACCCTCTTCAAGTCTAATGTTAATACTGTATGTCTCGTTAATCTGCTACCAAAACCATAAAAACATCCTTAAAAATGCAGATTCTCCTGTTAATGATATAGAAATCTTGTTAATCTACCACTAAAATTGCAAAACTACATTAAAAAGAGAAAACAAAACATCACACACACACAGATACTCACAACAAAGCATTACACTTCTGCCTCAACACATAGCGACTAGCAGAGTTCATTTGGAGCAGCAGGTCGTTAAGGTCCTTGAGAACATTGCGGCGCTGGAAACTGCCTTGTCTGCTGTCCACCACCACACTCAGCTGACTCCTTACCACCAAGAACCCCTGCCTCAACACAGCTCCCTTCCAGCACTCCAGCAGCATCTAGTGAGAGAGGAGTAGGTCAGGGAAGCGAGGAGGGTGAGGAAAACGTACCTGCATACACACAAACAGCATCTAGTGAGAGAGGAGTGGGTTAGAGAGGAGGAGGGCGAGGAAAACATACCTACAAACACAAACACACCTTAAAGAACAGCGTTAACCCTTCCACAAACTCCATATCGTTGAACCTTCCACTACCACCACCACCGCCATCGTCCCCAGTCATGAAGAGACAAAGACGAGCATATCCCTTCACGGCACAGCTGACTGGACTTGGCACTTCCTCCTCCTGCTGCTGCTGCTGCTGCTGCTGCTGCTGTGACCTGGCATACTCCTGTAGCAGCTCCAATAGACTGAGAATGCTGGGTGATCTTTCCTTAACAGCCTGTGGGAGGTGGAGTATGTGAGGAAGGCAGGGAATGAGGGAGAATGAGCAAGTGTGTAAGGAAGGTAAGGAGAGGGAATGAGTGAGGAAAGACAAGGAATAGGTGTGAATGATTGGGTGGGGAAGGTAAGGAGAGGGAATGAGAGTGAGAAAGACAGGGAATGAGACTGAATGGGTGAGTGGAGAAGGCAATTATAATATGACTTTACAATATAAATAGACAAAGCCTTAAAAAGAAAAATGACAGACATCACAAAAAACTCCTTAAAATGAAAAAGATGCCACCAAGTATCATAAAACACCAACAAATTATATACACACCTTGTACAACACATCTCAAAACAACAAACAAACCAAACACCTAAAAAAAGCCACCACAACACCACAAACCACCACCAAATCACACATGTACACAACACTGGTCACACACCACCACCAAACACAACATCAACAACACCTGGGCACCAAACACCATACAACACCACACACCACCATCGAACACCACAAAACACCAACAAATCACAAAAAACAACCACACAGTATCACACAACACCCACAAAACAACCACACAAAATCACACATCACCACAATGCACCACACACCACCACCAAACACCACAAAAGACCCCCAAACCACCTGACCTGACTGACATGTTCCAGCAATAATTTCCCTCCTTCAGGTGACCACTTGGGGAGCACCTGCTTGTCTCTAATGACCTTCAAGACCTTCCTGCTGGCCACACACGGGTCACTTGGCTCATACCACTGGGTGAGGAGTGAAAGCAGAGTGTACTGGATTCCCTGGGTGTGTTCTGCGGTGTTGCTAGTCCCCTGGTTCTTCTTCTTCTTCATCTGTGGAAGTGGTAGTGGTGTTGAGGGTGTGTGTGTGTGTGTGTGTGTGTGTGTGTGTGTGTGTGTGTGTGTGTGTGTGTATGGTATGGTTCTTATGCTGTTGTAAAGTGTTTTATTTGGTGAAGTTGAGCATATGACCGGTGTGTGTTGCTTGTGTTAATGCAATGCTGTAGTGCTGTAGTAATAACGTAAGACAAAAACATAATTAAGCCTGTACAAATATATATATATATATATATATATATATATATATATATATATATATATATATATATATATATATATATATATGGGTGAATAAAAAAGTTAGCATAGGCCATTAGAACATAATTACCTGAAAAAAAAAAAAAAAAAAAAAAAAAAAAAAAAAAAAATTATATATATATATATATATATATATATATATATACATAAATAGATACATACATCCTGTGAATAAAATAAATAAAATCAGTAAAAATAAATGTTTTTTTTTCAATATTAACAGATTTCTTTACTATTATTTTTGTTAGTGAATGAATAATAAAAAAAGCAACTTCATTCATAACTCAAAAATCCTTATCTTCTTTTTTTCATTCCTTTTCAGCAGTCAGTCCTTGGTCCTTACTTTTCCTCTTCCTCCTCTTCCTGGTGTAACAATGTCACTGTAACAGCTGGTGTCATAAGGCCTAGATCAACCTTGTCCAGGAGAGAGACCACCATCAATCTGCCGTGTCTGGCTACAACTGAGCTGGACATTCAGGCGACCTCAATTACACAGCTTGAGCGTGTATGTACTCTTAACGTTGCTCTCTCTCTCTCTCTCTCTCTCATTTACTACGTTAATTCCACCACACACCAATAACACCCCTCACCACACATCACCACCACACCACCACTACCCATAGAACACAATACATACAAAGAAACACCAAATTAAACAGAAAAATGAGTAAAAATGGAGAAAAAGATAAAAAGAAAATAAGAAATCGTGAGTGCCAGAGGGTCGGCAAGCAATGTTCTTATAGTATTCTGCTTTTCTCAACTTTCCAGGGTTGCTTGGAGTGTTCTAGAGGGCCAGAGGGGAGTGTGGGTAATTAGTGGTTATTTCTCTCACCTGTCCACCCGCCATTAGGTTGAATTGTCCGGGAAATCTTCGAAATTGTGAAGGAAATATCGGGAAGGAAATATCGGGTGTAGCGCTGCGTGTTAAGGTTTTGGCGCCATCTTGACAAGTTGACAGGTGAGGTCGTGCACTTTTGTTATTTTGTTTATTTTCTTTTGTTTCTCGGCTAATTTTACTTACTTATTTATTCTATTTATGCATTTTATTTATGTTATTTAATGATTGATTTATTTTTGCGGTTAATGTTCGCTATCTTAGTAATGATTCGTATTTATTTGTAATCAGTACAACATTTTTTTTACATTTCGGATTTAGCTTGCTGTTGTTATCATTTGATTTTATATTTATTTGACGAGATATTTACCCTTTAGATTTTAGTATTGTTATATCCACAAAATTATGCGTTTTTTTTTTTTTTCGGAACCCACAACTTGGAGGAAAGATGAAGGACGAGGCTGGAAGAAGGATGATATGGGAAAAGGCAGCCACGCACTTCGCGAAAGAATGAGGGGAAAAGAAGGGGGCGTCTCACACTTGCAGGAAGGTTAAAGGGACATTAATATATCCAGGAGTGCAATGTATAAAGGCAGAGAACCCATGACGTGGCAGGGGTGAGGCCGCTACGCTTCGTCACCTGCTCGGCACTCGACCCAACCCTACAACTAATGAGACACGAGGCCGACACACCCACACCGACACTTCCCCATTATAGCTACTTGTTTGGCCCATGTTCGCCTCGGGGGAGTGATCATGGAGAGATATCAGTCCACCAGTAAAGTGTAGAAATCTTCAATACCAAATCATCACATGCAATGCCAAATAATTACATGCAATGCCAAAACACAGGGTTAGATTACAAGCGCGCCAAAACACGCGGGAGATTCATAAACACTGTTCTACCACGACAATTTTCCAAGCCCACAGAGACAGCTACACTTATTTTCAAGACAGTTTCTACTTTTAATTAACCAGAAATCTTGTTAGCCCATCACCAGAATCTTAAAAATACCTTAAAACATGAATATCTTCACCTAGAGCCCTTTGGAAAGCAGTGATTGTGAGAGAGCAGATTACGGCCCGTAACCCCTTCACTACCATGACGCATTTCCATATTCATTCTGGTTACTATTTTTGGTGATTCTATACAGCTTCAAAAACTCATGTGTGGGATTAGAATAGTCAAGACTGTGGCCATTAACCTTCTGACCTTCATAGCTTCTTGCTAAAGTCAATAAAATAGTCTAATCGTACACAAATTTCAAGGTAAAAATGTGTCCTAGTATTGAAGGGGTTAACATGAGATATTTCAGGAATTTCACTTAGTTGTTGTTCTGTGAGTTCAACGTGCAAAGCAAAGTACAGCAATGCAAAGTCCTTCATGTATCATCAGCTCATTAAACACTAACTATTAACTATAAAGAATAATAAATGAAGCGATAAATTTTGGCGCGCTTTATCAGTACGCATGTTTAGCCCCTTCAGTACTGGGTAGAGCTGGGCAGGAACCGATTCTTAGAAACGGTTCCGCTTTAACGGTTCCACATGAATAGCTACAGATGGTATATACGCATGAGTTACAAATAACACATAGTATGCTATAGTGCTTATTTAAGAATGTTATCATTAATATTATTTAGAATCCTTGCAAATGCCAGTATCTACAAATGAACGAAGTAGAGTATAATACAATCATGTGTACTGCAGGCAGGCTTGTATCCATTATTCAAAGAAATTGCACGAATAATATATAAAAAGTTCATTCATACTGGTCATTGGCCAATAGCAGGCACCGATTTAGTGTTGCCATATCACCATCATGTCTTTTCGCTCTGATAAGTAGATATCCTATGACGTCACAACATAGGGTATATTGGTGCACACCCAAACCACTTAAAACACCCAAAACTAACCCAAAACACACTTGCAACACCACGCAACACCTCAAAATGTCCCAAAATACACCTAAAACTCACTATAAACATCCAGTATACGCCCAAATCACCCGAACCACCCAAATACACACACACTTACAACACTCAAAACTAACCCCAAACACTCTTCAAACAAAGCAACACCTCAAAATCCACCAAATCACACGCAACCTTCTCTAGAAACACCATTATTCGCCAAAATCACGCCCACACACACCCAAACCATTTAAAACACTCAAAACTGCAATAAAACACACTCAAAACACCATGCAACACCTCAAAATGCACCAAGACACCCCTAAAACTCACTAGTAAACACCCAATATAAACACCCAATATAAACACACACCCAAACCACTTACAACACTCAATATCATCCCCTACCACACTCAAAAGACATGCAACCCCTCAAAATGCCCCCAAACACATCTAAAACACACGCAACCTACTCTAGAAACACCATTATACGCCAAAATCACCCCCCCCATACACCCAAACCATTTAAAACACTCAAAACTAAAATAAAACACACTCAAAACACCATGCAACACCTCAAAATGCACCAAGACACCCCTAAAACTCACTAGTAAACACCCAATATAAACACACATCCAAACCACTTACAACACTCAATATCATCCCCTACCACACTCAAAAGACATGCAACCCCTCAAAATGCCCCCAAACACATCTAAAACTCACTAGAAACATTCAATATATACCTGAATCACCCTCACACAAATCCAAAAGACTCATAACGCACACCTACACAGCTTAAAACACTCAAAATTAACCCCAAAACACACTCAAAACACCACACAACCCTTCAAAATGCTTCCAAAACACACTCAAAACATGCAAAAACTGAAACACATCTCAATCCACATACTCAAGGTCCGCAAATATACCTAAAAAGCCTAAAACACACTGAAAAGACACAAAATGCACCAAAAAAATACTCATAACACCTTGCAACACCCTGTATATATCTATCCCAAAAACAACAGTATGCATTATAAAGAACGTTAAGATTAAAAGGGACACTTACCTAAATATTACACCTTGGCTCCTTCACCTATTTCGCTTCTATTTCTCATTTCCTCTTCATCTTCCTCCATTGTTTCTCTTTCGTCTTTCTTCTACTGCTTCCATCTACACGCCTGAGCCTAGAAACACATCAAAACACTAGATTTTAGACAAAATATTGAGGAAATGGAGGGTGACTTAAGTATTGTGGCTTGGCTGCTGCTCCTCTTCCTCCTTCCTTTCGCGTTCCTTCCTCCTTATCCTCCTTTATTTCTCCTTTGTTCCGCCTTCTGCTACCAATATCTACACACCTGAACCTAGAAACACACGAAAACACGTAGAAATCACTAGATATTAGGCAAAATATTGACGAACTGGGGTGTTGGAAAAGAGGCGCCAGCCCGGGGCTATGATGAGTCACCACCTGGGCTGTGGTCATCAGAGAAAACGGGAACGGGGGTGACTCGGCTAAATTACGTAAATAATTTGATTTAAAAAATGACTTTTAGAAAAACTGAAGCCACGGCTGAATGCATGACATTTTATGACGTGATAAATATTTAAACTAATTTTCAAAATATCAAAATATCTCCAGCTCAACTAGTTTTTAAAAAATGTCTAAATTAATTACGTTAAAAGTATAAAACATTTTCAACAATAACTTTCCTAAAACGTCCTGGAAAATCAAGCCATTTTTACTTGGCGAGTATTTTACCACATTTCACGGAGTCTGAGCTATCTTTTAAGACAATCTACAGCGAGATACACCGAGAAGCAGAAACGTGAGCAAATTAAATAAAGAAAAATAAGACTTTTATTCAACAGCACCAAACGCCATTTCAAAGTCCACATATTTCAGTCAATAGATTAATTTCACACTTAAAATAATATAGACATTTCTTTGATACCATAAAGGCTCACTTACAGTTTCAAATAAAAAAGCTCAAAGTTGGAAATTGAAATTTTTGACCGTTAAAAAGCCTTTAACATACGCCATAAAACACCACTAAACGCTACATATTTACCCAGTACAGGCGCAAAAAACACTTCAAACACAACGAAACATTTATAGAAACCATAAAAACATACCATGGATGCGTAATATTTCAGTTAGGAAATATT
>NC_059264.1:1409082-1414082 GCF_017591435.1 Portunus trituberculatus | reverse complement strand
TGCAGAAACAAAAACTTACTTGCGCACTCAAAAAAAGACCAACATTGACACACACGCACGCAAGTTTACAAGATTCGGCAAAAGATATTAATTCGTTAGAAGAAGAGGAAGAAGAAGAAGAAGAAGGAGAAGAATGAAGACGAGGAAGAGGAACAATTAGTAAAGACAGTGATAAGAGAATAGAACAAGAACGAAAGTGAAATAAGAGAGAGAGAAAGAAAGATAATGGATTGTAAGAGTAGAAGAAGGAAATAATGTGAAGTGACTGAAGAAGTTAAATTAAGTGGAAAAAATATTGATGAAAAAGAAAAAAAACTTGCGATAATTTAAAGAAACAGAAAAAAGGAAAGGAAGAAGAGAGAAAAGAAAAGATTAATGAATATTATTGAAGTGAAAAAAAAAACAGGAGAAAAAAAAATAGGGAAAAGGAAAGGAGAAAAAAACAACAACAACTTGACAACTGAAGGGAATAGAAAAAAGGGAAATAAAAATAAGTGATAGAAAGGAAAGGATAAAAAAAAGTCTTGAACATTATTGAAAAGTGAAAAAACAAAACAAAACAAAAGAAACGAAAAGAAAACAAGAGAACACAATATCAAAAAAAGAAAAGAAAAATAAGGAGAGAAAGAAAAAGAACGAAAAAAAAAAAATTACCTAGTGAACATTATTGGAACGTGAGAAGAACAATATAACAACGAAACAAACGAGAGAGAAACAAAGAGAGCACAAGAAAAGAAGAAGAAGAAGAAGAAGAAGAAGAAGAAGCAAGAAAACACCACAAACATTCAATACAGTTTGCTGAACATGACAAACGAGACAGAAATTATACCAGAAACGTGAAGCTTGAAAATAACTCTTGTTTTGTGCCATTAAACCAAATAATAATAATAATAATAATAATAATAATAATAATAATAATATCTGAGAACATTTATATCCATTACAAGAAACTGAAACAAGAGAGAGAGAGAGAGAGAGAGAGAGAGAGAGAGAGAGAGAAAGACAGCGAGAGAGAGACAATTTGTAAAAGGAGAAATATAGATAAGAGTAAGTAATGAATCATAGAAACACTAGTAACGCAAAAAAAAAAAGATAAAAAAAAGATAGATGAACGAGAGGAAGGAAAAGAATATAAACGAGAAATATATATGAAGGAAAATGAGGAATTGAGGAAAAGATGAAATGAAATGTGGCAAATGAGAGTGAGCGAAGATGTTAGTGAGATATTGAAATGAAATAGAAAAATAAGTAAAGTGAAGGAAAAGAGAGAAAGAAGAAAAAGAGATAAGATGAGGAATTGAAGAAAAGGAGATGAAATGGAATATGACGAGAGAGAGACTGAACAAAGAATTTAGTGAAATATTGAAAAAAAAAAAAAGTTAATGAAGAAAAAAGAGAAAGAAATAAAGAAAAAGAAAAAGATGAGGTGAGGAATTGAAGAAAAGATGAATTTATATATGACAAGAGAGACTGAGCAAAGAAATTAGAGAAATATTGAAAGAAAACAAGAAAAAAATAAACAAACGGAAGGTAATGAGAGAGAGAGAGAGAGAGATGTGAAGAGGCATTGAAGAAGAGAAGATTAGCTGAAATATGAGATGTGTAAACAAGAGAGAGAGAGAGAGAGAGAGTGAATGAACAAATAAATCATACAAACATTAATAAAAAAGAAATAGAAAAAAGAAAAGAAAGATAGGAAGAGGAGGAATGGAAGAAGAGACGAATAATTGACACACGAGAAGAAATATGAATGAAAAAAAAAACGTGAGTGTGTGAGTTTGCAATAAATAAATCATGCAAACATTAATGAAAACTGACTGAAAGAAAGGTGCACGAATGAAAAAAAAAGGAGAAACGATAATTGAAGAAGAGAGAAGGAACTGAAAGGCGAAAAGTACAAAGAAAATAAAGTAAATCATTAAGTAGATATATTAAAAAAAGACAAAACAACAACAGGGAAACGAAAATTGAAGGAGAGAAAGAATTAAAAGGCGAAAAGTACATATAGAAAAAATAAATGATAACGTAGATAGAGAAAAAAAAAGACAAAAAAAAGACAAAAAAAAAAGAAAAGAAAGTGAATTAGTGAATGTAAACCGATTAATCTCACAAACATGAAATAAAATGTAAGAGAAACACGAAACAAATATAGAAAAAAAAAGTATGTTGAGGAAATAAGTGGAAATATAAGACAAAATAACAAGAAAGTGATAAAAAAGGAGAAGATTCTGTTGTGTTACGTGAGTTGTGAATGTCATAAGTGCCTGAGTGAGTGGCCAATCAGAGGCAAGACACGTGAAGCGCTACTCTGTGATTGGTGCATCTTGAAACTCTACACGAAGATGAGTGAATGAGTGAAGGAATGTGAAGGAAAGTGAATGTTAGTGAATGTTTATCAAGATTCATGCACGAACTTAAAAAAAAAAAAAAAATGGATGAAGTGACGAAAAATTAAGTTGTATTATTTGAAGCAACTATGATAAACAATAATGCAATAAGAAAAGGAAAGAAATGATGGAAAGTAACAATAAGAATAACAAAAGGAAGGTCAAAGGTGATCAAAATTCATGCACGAAATTAGAAACGTATGAAGTGACAAAAAAATAACGTTTATTATTGCACGTAACTACAAAAAAAAAAAAAAAAACAGAGGAAAATAATGAAAAACCAATAAGGAAAGAAAAAAAAATTAGTTCTGATGAAAAAATGACGAAAGAGTGAAATGAAAGCGTGAATATAACTTGTAAAATGAACTTATAAGGAAAAATTATAATAATAACAATGATAAACTAAGAATAAAAAGAAAAAAATGAGTTCTGATTAAAAAAAAAAAAACTGGAATTAGTGTGAAATGAAAAAAAAATATATTGAACGTAGTTACTAAAATGAACTTCTAAGCAAATTAAAAAAAGAGAAAAAAAAAAGGAAAATAACAATAACACTAATAAGAAAAAAAGTTCAGATGAAAAATGAAGTTAGTGTGAAATGAAAGTATAGTATATATTGAAGGTTAATAGTAAAAAATGAACTTGTTAAAAAAAAAAAGACAAAATAGGAAAATAATAACACCAATAAGGAAAAAAAATGTTCAGATGAAAAATGAAGTTAGTATGAAAAAGTGTAGTATTTATTGAAGGTGAATAGTGAAAATTAACTTATAAGGAAATAAAAAGATAAAAATAACTCTGAACTTTCAAAATACTGATAAAAAACAACGAAAAAAAAAAGTTTGCGACAAGATTATTTTTTTTGTTTTATATTGTATGAAAATAAAAGAAAAGAAAAGAAAAGAAAAGAAATAGATTACAGGAAAGTACTACAGCTTACGGAAAGGATGAAGTATTGATGGAAAGTTAACAAAAAATATATTAACAAGAACTGAAAAACTTTAAACTTGACAATATGTGAGACTAAGAAAAAAAAAATAATAGAAAAAAAGAAAGAAGAAAGAAAGAAAGAACTAAAACAACAAGAACAAAGAAAAGAAACACTGACACACAAACCAAACAAGAAAAAAACAAAACAAAAACATGAAAATAACAAACAAAACCAACAAAACAAAATAGAATAAAATAGAAAAATGAAAGAAATGCCAAAAATAAGAAAAAAATAAGAAAACAAAACAAAACAAAACAAAAAAACATACAATGACACGTGACCAAGGTGACCAAGAACTGACCTGACCTCGTGACCTGACCTCAGCTTGGCACCATGAGGGTCAGCGCCAGCCAGCAGTGCCTCGTCTTGGCCCTGCTGGTGCTGTGTGGCCCCTCCAGACAGCAAGGAGGTGAGCACAAGGGAACGAAAAGGAAGGGCAAGGAGTGGTGGTGGTGGTGGTGGTGGTGGTGATGGTGATACTGTCATTATTATTATTATTGTCATTATGAGAGAGAGAGAGAGAGAGAGAGAGAGAGAGAGAGAGAGAGAGAGAGAGAGAGAGAGAGAGAGAGAGAATATCAAACACACAAATATAAGAATAGATAGATAAAGATAGATAAATACACAGACAACCAGACGAACAGACAAACAGAGAAATAGAAAAAAAAAATAGAGATAAAGATAGAAAGATAGACACACAGACACACAGACACACAGACACAAACAGATAAATAAACAGATTAACAAGTAAATGTATAAAAGAAACAAACAAAAGGAACATGCACAGAAAGAAAGTGTGTGTGTGTGTGTGTGTGTGTGTGTGTGTGTGTGTGTGTGTGTGTGTGTAATTAGAGATGAAACAGTTTTTATGCATGAAAACACATTAACAAGCCCTAAAATCTCTCTCTCTCTCTCTCTCTCTCTCTCTCTCTCTCTCTCTCTCTCTCTCTCTCTCTCTCTCTCTCTCTCTCTCTCTCTCTCTCTCTCTCTCTCTCTCTCTCTCTCTCTCTCTCTCTCGTTGTCTAACATTAGGACGTAACTTTCCATACTTTATATTCTATCTCTAGTGGAGGAGGAGGAGGAGGAGGAGGAGGAGGAGGAGGAGGAGGAGGAGGAAGGAAGGAAAGGGGAGGAGGAGGAGGAGGAGGACGGCTTTTAAATGAGGGAGAAAGTGAGTTCCTGAGAGAGAGAGAGAGAGAGAGAGAGAGAGAGAGAGAGAGAGAGAGAGAGAGAGAGAGAGAGAGAGCCCACTATTTATCTCCTGTAATTGAGAGTGTAACATTTTCCCAGTTTCTTTCACACAATGGTACCTCCCACCTCTCTCTCTCTCTCTCTCTCTCTCTCTCTCTCTCTCTCTCTCGAGTACGTGCTTTCACCAACACGCACGAGGAGGAGGAGGAGGAGGAGGAGGAGGAGGAAACCATCACATACCATATGGTCGATTTGTGCTGGCGTAGAGGAGGAGGAGGAGGAGGAGGAGGAGGAGGAGGAGGAGGAGGAGGAGGAGGAGGAGGCTGCATTGATGGCCTAAAAGTGAAACCGTGCCGAGGAGGAGAGAGGCTGCAATCTATATTGTGAAAAGATTGTAGTACCGAATAGAGCTGAGAGAGAGAGAGAGAGAG
>NC_059264.1:1369082-1401582 GCF_017591435.1 Portunus trituberculatus | reverse complement strand
AATAAATATATACAAATTAATACAACTTCATAATACGAACAGAGAAAACAGAGACAGACAGACAGACACACACACACACAACACACACACACACACACAAATTGAAAGACAAAATGGACAGACATATATACAGACACTCACACAGACAGACAAACACACGCGGTAATTTAAGAGTAAGTAGTAGTATTAGTATTAGTAGTAGTAGTAGTAGTAGTAGTAGTAGTAGTAGTAGATAAATGTCCTAATTATTTGGTAAACTGTTAATCTACCTATCTATCTATTTATCTATTAGTACATTTTTGTGGTCTATCTATCTATTTATTCTTCAAACTGTCTATCTGTCTATCGTACAAGTTAATTTATTTCATTTATTGATTTATCTTTTAACCAAGGAAGGGAACTGGCCAAGGACAACAATAACAATAATAATAAAAAAAGCAACGACAAACAACAACAACAACAACAACAAAAAGGCCCACTTGATTGCCAGTCCCTTAAAAGATAATAGTTAGTCAAAATTCTGGGATAAATATTTCTTCCAATTAAACAAATGATCTCTTTTATCTATCAGTAAATAGATGAAAGAATAAGGAATCTGAATGCTTACCTGTGTATCTATCTATCTATCTATCTATTTATTCCCTTTTCAATCACTTTCCGACTCTTACCTATCCTCATTTACCCTTTTCAACACCTATCTTTATCTATGTATTACCTTATCTATCTATCTACTCCTTCCAGACACGTACAGACGTCCTCCTCTTCTCCTCTTCACCCCTCCACTCTCACCTGTCCCTCTCCTCAGGCGTCCCTTCAGCTGATTCACCCGCGCTGGGGCCGAATTGGACACTGGTGCGGAGGTGTGCTGGTCAGTCAAAGATGGGTAGTCACTGCTGCTCACTGTATTAATAAGTAAGTGTGTGAGAGAGTGAGTGTGTGAGGGAGTGAGTGCGTTAGTGTGTGTGAATGAATGTGTGTGTGTGTGTGTATGAGTGACCGTGTGAGCGAGTTAGTGTGTGTATGAGTGTGAGTTTATTAGTGAGTGTGTGAGTGAGTGGGTGCGTTAGTGAGTGAGTGAGTGAGAAAAGAGATAAAAATCGGAGGAAGTCACAATAAGACAACAAACGGACGAGTTTTTGAGAATATATGAGTTGACGGTTAATTTTTTTTCGTTTTCTATATTGGAAAATGCTCTCTATTTTACGGGGTAGCTTTTGTATTCTTTTGTATTTTTTATTTTATTTTGAACAGCATGCAGTAATTCTAGTGGTTTTATTTAGAGAGAGAGAGAGAGAGAGAGAGAGAGAGAGAGAGAGAGAGAGATCACAAAAACCCTTCAAAACCCTAATAACTAACTAAAACCCTTGAAAAACCCCCAAACTCACACTAAAACCTTTACAAATATCCAACAACTTTTAAAACCCTTCAAAATTTAATAAAATCTTTACTAGACCTCTAAAAACCCCAACATCACCATCAACACCATCCCACATCACCACACACTCCTCCAACACACACCAAAAAAATAAAATAAGAAAAAAAAAAAAACTTAGTGGGGTTCGAACCTCGGCACACTGGAACCTTAATAAAACAACGCAATTCCTAAAATCCTTCAAAACCTCAATAAAACCTAAATTAGAACCCTAAAAACTCCAGCATCACCATTAACACCATCCCACACCACTACACACGCCTTCAACGCACACCAACAAAATAAAATAAGATAAAAAAATAAATATAAACTAAATGGGGTTCGAACCTTGGCGTATAATTGCAGTAAAGCCTTCACGTTCACGAGGATGGCGGCAGTGTGGCAGGTGGTGCTTGGTGACCACGACAGGGAAACCAATGGAGGAGAAGAGGAGGTGCGGGGTGTCCACTCTCTGATCACACACGCCAGCTTCAAGGATTACCAGCACGATATTGGTAAGAGAGAGGAAGAATAGTAATGATATAAGTAGGTAAAAAAGTAATGAGACTTCTTTTGATTCCTCAGTGTTAGGAACGCGTCAATTAACCCCTTCAGTACCATGACGCGTTTTCGTATTCATTTTGGTGACTGTTTGGTGATTTTGTACAGGTTCAGATATTTATGTGGGGGATTAAAATGGTGATGACTCTGGCCATTAATCTTCTGACCTCCACAGACCCTTCCTAATGTCAATAAAATGGTCTAATTGTACACAAATCTCACGGTAAAAATGTGTCCCCAGTACTGAAGAGGTTAACAGTTAAAGGGCATTCTGATCAGGAATGTCTTAACCAGGCTAAGGGTTGTTCCTGTACTCTTGTTTCTTCTTAACCCACAGTCTTCACTATTTTAACCCATTCAGTACTGGGACACATTTTACATTGACATTTGTGTACGATTAGACCATTCTGTTGACATTAGGAAGGATCTGTGGAGGTCCTGTACGCTTGTTTCTCCTTAACCCCTTCAAAACTGGGACACATTTTTACCTTGAGATTTGTGTACGATTAGACCATTTTATTGACATTAGGAAGAAGGTTAATGGCCACAGTCTTCACTATCTTAATCCCCAAGAAGGTTAATGGCCACAGTCTTCACTATCTTAATCCCCAACGTAAATTTCTGAAGCTGTGTGAAGTCACCAAATAGTAAACAGTGAATATGGAAACGCGTTCTGGTACTGAAGGGGTTAACCAGGACACGGCTTGTTACTTTACGTTTGTTTCTTCATAATGTAACAACCACTAAGCAAGCATAACCAATACACTTCTCTCTTTCATTCCATCTGAAAAAAAAAGACAAAGGGAAAAAGTGAAGAATGGCACCTCCTTTCTAATCATTGAAACAACCATGCAAGGTGGTAGACTTACTATACAACATGTCTGTGATGTTTTAAATGTGTCTGTACTTTTACCAGACAAAGAATCGGCCCTATAGGATTGCTTTTATTCAACTGACATCACTAGGCCTAAAACACTCGATATTCATTTCTAAATACAACAAACTTCAAAGAACGAGTGGTTTTGTAATGCTTATATAGGCGTCAGGACAGACCAATATTTAGTTTAGTATCTTCATTTCTGCGATATGCAATAATTAAAGGTATTCATTTGTAAGTAATGTATGGACGGTCTTTAAGCATGTGTGTGTGTGTGTGTGTACATTTGCTTGCTTGTGTGTGTGTGCGTGCGTGTACCATACCCCCACTGCCCCCTTCCCCTACCCCTAACCACCACCACTCACCGTCAAACAATTCCAGCCCTTCTGCGCTTACGGGAGGAAGTGACGTACACAGACTACATCCAGCCGATCTGCCTGCCTGACGCGCCGCCCTTGGATGTGGAGAGCTTCCTGGGGATCAAGTGCGTGGCCACGGGCTGGGGGATGAGGGTGCACGGCGGGCCCCTGCAGACGCGGCTGACGGAGGTGGTGGTGCCCGTGGTCAACAACAGCCACTGTGTCAAGATGTACGGCATGCTGGAGAATATCCCAGTGCACGGGTACCACTTGTGCGCTGGACAGGTCGAAGGGCATGGCAAAGGAACGTGTGTGGTGAGTACGTGTGTGTGTGTGTGTGTGTGGTGGTGGTGTGTTTGGGTGAAGCGCAGTTTTGAAGCTTCGAAACTCGCTCATTTTCTTTCTCGTTTTTTTTATTTATTTTTTATTTTCCTTGATGTTACTTCGAATCTCTCATTTTGTCTTTCATTCTCTCTCTCTCTCTCTCTCTCTCTCTCTCTCTCTCTCTCTCTCATGTTCCCTTAATGTTACTTCGAATCTCTCTCGTTTTCTTTCACCTCTTCTTAATGTTACTTAATTGGGACTAACCTAGCTATTTCCTATCTCTACCACAGGATATATTAGATCTAATGTATTTTTTGACGTTTTTCTGTTTGTGAAGGGGCCTCGGGTGTGTTTTGAAGGAATCTGGATGTGTTTGTGTGTTTTATCCCTTCAGTACCAGGACGCATTTTCATATTCATTCTGCTTAGTATTTGGCGATTTTATACAGCTTCAGAATCTTGTGTGGGGGATTAAAATAGTGAAGACTGTGGCCATTAATCTTCTGACCTCCATAGACCCTTCCTAATGTCAATAAAATGGTCTAATCACACCTTAACGTCATGGTAAAAAAGGTGTCTCAGTACTGAAGGGGTTAGCAGTGTGTCTTTTGTTTTTGAGAAGAATATATTTGGACGTGTCTCTTTGATAAACTTTACACTGTATTTCAAAGTTTATCACTCTATCTTGAATACATAAACAACCATACACCATACACTACTACTACCACTACTACTACTACTACTACTACTACTACCTGCGTCTTCTTCAGGGTGACTCCGGCGGACCCCTGCAGTGTAACATGCGAGATGGGCGCTGGTACCTGGCGGGAATTACCTCTTCGGCTCAGGGTGTGCCAAACCAGGCTTTCCTGATGTGTACACCCGCATCACCCACTACCTACCCTGGCTCAAGCAACAGATGATGGTGAACAGATGATGTTGGTGACTTTAGTGTAATGGTGACTACTTGGTGATGATGGTGGTGACTTAGTAAAATGGTGACTAAGTGTGGTGATGATGATGGTGTTAGTGTAATGGTGGTGTTGATGGTGACTTAGTGTGTGTGTGTGTGTGTGTGTGTGTGTGTGTGTGTGTGTGTGTGTGTGTGTGTGGTGAAGAAAAAAAGAAAAGATAAACAAAAAGATTGAACTAAACTATGGAAAAAAGGAAATGAAAAAGAAAAACTAGCGAAAAGAAAGAAAAAAGAAAAAAATTAAACTATAGAAAAAAGGAAATAAAACAAGAAAAAGTGAAAAGAAAAGAAAAAATAAACAAAAGATGAACCAAACTAAAGGAAAAGGAAATTTGAAAATAAGAAAAAAAAAACACGAAATGAAAAGAAAACGAGTGAATAAAGAAAACGGTGTTGCTCTGGTGCAGTTTCCAAAGTACGATAATTATACTTTTTGCACGATACCGTTATTTCATTTATCCCACTTCGAGAGAGAGAGAGAGAGAGAGAGAGAGAGAGAGAGAGAGAGAGAGAGAGAGAGAGAGAGAGAGATTATTATTATTGTTATTATTATTATCTCTTCCGCTCTTCTCGTTTATTTCAATTCTCCTTTTATTCTCTTTCTTCTTCCTCCTTCGCCTTCTATGCTGTATTTCCTCTTCATTTCTCCATTTATTTTCCTATCCTGTTTATTTCTCATGTTTTCAATTGTCATTCTCTTCTCTTTCTTCTTTTTCCTTCTCCTCTTCCTCCTCCTCCTCCTCCTCCTCTTCTTCTTCCTCTTCCTTACGTCTTCCATCAAACTTCTCACTTTGTCAAAATTCTCTTAAACAACTTTTCCTTCTCTCTCTGCAAGTAAGGTTTGTGGGACCTGTAGTAGTAGTAGTAGTAGTAGTAGTAGTAGTTGTTATTGTTATTATTGTTGCTATTTCGTTACTCCTCCTCCTCCTCCTCCTCTACTCCTTTTCCTCTCCTCTTCCTCCTCCTCCTCCTCCTCCTACTACCTCTCTTGAATTCAACACAAAAGTTACACCTTCACAAAAAAAATCAAATTAGTAGTGCATGTATCTATCAACAGTGAGGTCACCTGGACACACTTACCTGGTGGAGTGGCAGGTGACAGGTGATGCGGGGTATTGATTAGTCGACAGGTGTTTTTCTCATCTCATCTGTTTAATATGCGGTGAAGTGAACAGTGGATTATGCTTGATAGGTTACGTGTGTGTGTGTGTGTGTGTGTGTGTGTGTGTGTGTGTGTGTGTGTGTGTGTGTGTGTGTGTGAAATATTAATGAAAGTTTTGTTATGTTAAGGCAGTGTTTTGTGTCTATCTGTCTGTCTGTGTGTGTGTTTGTCTATCTGTCTGTTTGCCTGTTTGTGTGTTTATCTGTCTGTCTGTTCATCTGTCTGTTTGTCTGTGAGTTTATCTGTCTATCTATCTATCTATCTGTCTGTTTGTGTGTGTGTGTCTATCTATCTGTGTGTCTGTCTGTCTGTCTCTAGTCGAGTGGTAATGTTAACTAAAATATGGACACACAGGAAGTAATTACTGTATCCTCGCCTCTGCCTGCCTCTAATTAACCCAGTGACGGCTTACCTGTTGTTGTTGTTGTTGTTGTTGTTGTTGCTATTGTTGTTGCTATTGTTGTTAGTTATTATTATTATTATTATTATTATTATTATTATTATTATTGTTGTTGTTGTTGTTGTTGTTACTGAAATTGAGTTACAAGTTGGTGTTTTATCTGTATTTTCTGATAGCTATTGTATTTATTTATTTATTTATTTTCCTTAGTTTATTTATTTATTAGTTTATTTATTTATTTATTTATTTTCCTTAGTTTGTTTTAACGTGGAAGGTTTTGGTAGTACACTCAAATTCCTAAAATCTTAAGGTTTCTTGGTAGCAACAACAACAACAACAACAACAACAACAACAACAACAACAACAACAACAACAGGAACAAGAACAGCACCATCACTTCCACCCACAACAGTAACAAGGACAACAACAACAACAACAACAATATGAGCACAACACCACCACCACCACCACCATCAACATTAACAACAACTACAACAACAACAACAACTATTATTACAAGGGACAAAAACATGAAGAAAAACACTCAAAACAGAAATGAAGATGATAAAGAAAAAAAAAAAAAAAAAAAAAAAAAAATTGGAAAAAAATGAAAAGAAAAACACAAAACAAGGGAAATAAAAACAACAAAACAAAATGAGGTGGACATTCTTATTCAAATTACTCTTGTTTGTTGATTGATTTTTTTTTTCTTGTTTTCATTTGAGTCGAAAAGAAAATGAGAAAGGAAAGAATGAAAGATACAAAAACAATGTATGTATATACAACAGAAAACACGTAACTAAAAAGAAAAATAACAATAATAAATGAAAGAAATAGAGAAAAAAAGATACATTAATGAAATAAAAAGAAAAAAAAGAAAAAAAATCTATATAAATAATTTTCTTAACCCCTTCAGTACCATGACGCGTTTCCATATTCACTCTGCTTACTATTTGGTGATTCTATACAGCTTCAGAAACTCATGTGAGGGATTAAAATAGTGAAGACTGTGACCATTAACCTTCTGACCTCCATAGACCCTTCCTAATGTCAATAAAATGGTCTAATGGTACACAAATCTCAAAATGTGTTCCAGTGGTTTTATACAGCTTCAGAAACTCATGTGGGGGATTAGAATAGTGAAAACTGTGACCATTAATCTTCTGACCTCCATAGACTCTTCCTAATGTCAATAAAATGGTCTAATGGTGAACAAATCTCATAATATGTGTCTCAGTATTAAAGGGGTGATTTTATACAGCTTCAGAAATTAAGTTGGGGATTAAAATAGTGAAGACTGTGGCCATTAATCTTCTGACCTCCATAGACCCTTCCTAATGTCAATAAAATGGTCTAATTGCGCACAAAACTCATGGCAAAAATGCGTTCCAGTAATGAAGGCGTTGAAGTCGGTAACCAAAAAAGAGAGAAAAAAAAAAAAAAGAAAAAAAAAAAGAGTAAGAAATGAAATACAAGATTATTATTATATAGCCAAAAAAAAATAAAAAAATAGAAAAAAATAGAAAAAAAGTAAGAAATAGAATACAAGATCTACAAAATGATGCAACACTGCTACACTATTTTATGACACAAATATTATAAATGTTGCTTTTTTTATGTATAGTTTTCCATTGGTTCATTTTTTAAGTTATTATAAAAAAGGTTGTGTATTTACTTATGTACATAACGAGAGAGAGAGAGAGAGAGAGAGAGAGAGAGAGAGAGAGAGAGAGAGAGAGAGAGAGAGAGAGAGAGAGAGAGAGAGAGAGAGAGAGAGAATGTAGATAAATGTACAAAGAAAGTAAAAAAGAAAAGAAATAAGAAGGAAGAAAGAAAGGAAGGAAGAAAGGAAGAAAAGAAGAAAGGAAGGAAAAAAGTAAAAAAAAAAGCAAGGAGGAAAAGATGAAATAAAGAGATAATTTACAAAAGAAAAGAAAAAAAGCGAAGAAAAGTGAACAGAAGATAAAAAAAGAAAGAAAAATAAAACCAACGAGAGAGAGAGAGAGAGAGAGAGAGAGAGAGAGAGAGAGAGAGAGAGAGAGATAAGTACAATCTAAGATACTTAAAAACAAAACAAGTTACATAATACTAAACATACAAAAATTACATTAAATTACAAAAGATTACATACAAATTACAGTAAAAAAGAAAGAAAAAGAAAATGGGAAAAGAAAATGAAGAAAAAGAAGAAAATTAGAAAATGGGAAGACAAAAATGAAAAGAAAAAAATGATAAAAACTAAAAAAGAAAAGAAAATGAAGAAGAAGAAGAAAACACTAAAAACTACAAAAATAAGAAAGAAGAATCACACACACACACACACACACACACACACACACACAGACACACGTATAAAGGATCAGAACCTATCAAGTTACTGCACTTCACAAATAAAGAAGGTTTCGAATGAGCACGGGCTGTCATTCCACTTCAAACCTTTCCCATCTCGATTCCACAACTCTAGACAATGCTCCATCTCCCCGTTCTCGTACCTGGGGAAAGAGGAGACAATGAGAACGTGAAGAGGAGGCAATAACAGCATAATAATAGAAAAGAACAGAAGGAGAATGTGAAGAGGAGGCAATAACAGCATGATAATAAAAAGAACAGAAGGAGAATGTGAAGAGGAGACAATAACAACACAATGATAAAAATAACACAGAAGGAGAACGTGAAAAGAAGACAATAACAGCATAATAACGAAGAGAACGCAAAGAAGAACGTGTAAAGAAGACAATAACAGAATAATAAAGAAGAAAACGCAAAGGAGAACGTGAAAAGAAGACAAGAACAACATTATAAAAAAACAAAACAACTAGAACACAAGGGAAAGACAATAACATTATATAAAAAATAGAAAAAGAAAAAGACATCAGGAATTTTATACGCAGAGAGACCACCACCACCACCACCACAACCACCACCACCACTGGAATAATCGACTCAAAAAATGGTTGTGATTGTGGTTGTTGGTGTTATGGTGACGGGGTAAACTTCGGGGCTAAGTCACCACACCAACACCACCACCACCACCAACACCGTAAATTACCTACGTGTCTTCAAAAGGGATTTAAGTGAATTTTAGAAGAGAAGGACTGGAAGAGGAGAATGAAGCGGAAGAGGAAAGGAAGGAAGAGGAGAACAAATAGGAGGAAAAGGAAGTAAGGGAGGTGAAGGTAAAGGAGGAGGGAAAAGAGAGAAGATAACAGCATAATAAAAAAACAAAAACAAAAACACAATGAGAAAGCTGGGAGAAGAAATTAACAGCTTAAAAAATGAAAAGAAATGCGTAAGACCATGAAAGGAACACAATAATATGATAAAAACTACAAAAATAACATCAATTCTACATGTGGGAGTTATTTTTGTCCCCAACACATAAACACACACACGTACTAACAAACTAACAAGATAAGCAAACCTACCCATTCAAATTACGCGAGTCCTCCCCACAGCCTACCTCGTTTTCTATTCACCGCAACCCGAGGCCACACGCAAGTCACTTTTTTACCTCACCAAACTCCGCCTAATTAAACTTCAATAGTCTCTCCTGGTGCTTGTGTTGTGAATTCTGGCGAGGGAAAACTTGCGGTAGCTTGTCCTTTTTGTTTGCCGAGCTCAGCGCCACCAGGGAGGCTCAAAGTTCAGTGGCTTGGGAGGTTTAAAGGGGAGACTTAAGTTCTCGAGAAGTGATTTATTCATGGGCGTGTGAGGCTTTTTTTGGGGATTGGTACAGACTCTGGACTTTCATAACTATTTCTTGTCCCTCTTTTTTCGATGGGAGTGTTAATTTTTCAGTACACGAAGGAAAAGGAAAAGAAAATTATCATGATTTGTGGGTGTTTTCAATGAAGGTTTTGTTTCCATTACTAACCCATTGAGTACCATCACGTGTTTACATTTTTCATTTACATCAAAGTAAGAAAAGAAAACCAGGACAACCAAACCATGGGTCAACTGTGCACTTCTCTGAGGGTGTCGGCCCACCTCCAGGTGGTGGGCCAGTGCGGCGGCGTGGACCGCCTCACTCTGTGCCTGCCCCGTAACGGCAAAAAGGGACGCCGGCGCCTTGTGGGCGCCTTCACCTTCCCCACCGCGGGGAGCAGGGCAGGCACGCACAGCTCTGCCCAGAGGATCTCACTGCGTGTTGGCAAGCTGAGCAAGAAGGACGGCGCCACGCCCGTCAGGATGGACTTCCTGGCGGGATCGTGCCTCGTGGCCCGTCTAGAGATCCCGCTGGGGGATCTGCTGGCCGATCTGAAGGCCAGCACTGAAGGGCGCCGCTCATCGTTGTTCCTCAGCCTTGAGGGACACCTGGCTGAGGATGGTGGTGGTGCCCCTGGGAGCCGAGGCCCATCACCTGTGGCAGCCTATCACAGCAGGAGGCCCCTGGAGGAGCCAAGGCCACACCAGCACGAGCAGAAGGAGACACACAAACCAGAGCAGAAAGCCAACCTTCCTCAACAGCCCAGCGGGATAAACTACAGCCTGCCCTCACCACCACATGAAACAAAGCCCAGCCTGTCACCACAGGCTGGCCAATCAAAGCCCAGCCTGTCACCACAGGCTGGCCAATCAAAGCCCAGCCTGCCACCACAGGCTGGCCAATCAAAGCCCAGCCTGTCACCACAGGCTGGCCAGTCAAAGCCCAGCCTCTCACCACAGGCTAGCCAGTCAAAGCCTAGCCTGTCACCACAGGCTGGCCAGTCAAAGCCCAGCCTCTCACCACAGGCTGGCCAGTCAAAGCCCAGCCTCTCACCACAGGCTGGCGAGAACGCTTCCCCTCCAGTACAGCAGGTCATACACCGTGACCTCGGGGAGGGAGAAAAATGGGTACCTCCCCAGGCCCACCTGCGGCAGAAAACAGCCCATCAGGCTGGCGAGACTGTGCCCAGCCTGAGCCCCGAGGTCATACATCGTGACCTCGGGGAGGGAGAAAGGTGGAGACCTCCCCAGGCTCTCCTCCGTCAAAGAAGGGGAGAGCCCAGCGGGAGCTCCTCTGCAGGGGAACGGGATGGCCTTGTCATGCAGCCTCCCATTCCGTCCCCCTCTAAGCAGGGGAAGGAGGCCCCGCCGGGAGAGAAGGGCGTGGGCGGGTCCCGCCTGTGTGGCCCCTGCTTAGTGGATCGCCTGCTTCAGTGTGCGCAGGCCGTGAGCTTAGCTTTATTCACCTACAAAGTGTGCATCGAGTGTTTCTGAGCCTGCGCCACTGCGCACCACTACGGCAAGCCACATAAGTAGGGTGGGGTGGGATAGAATAGGTTAGGATAGGCTAGTTAGGGTAGAATAGGTTAGGATAGGTTGGTTAGGGTAGGATAGGTTAGGTTATGTCACCGCCACACAGGCCACCACTGATGGGGCCTCGTGGCGGTGGTGACAGTCTCTCGAGTAGGTTAGGTTAGGATAAGATAGGCTGGGTTAGGTTAGGTTAGGTTAGATAGGTCAGGTTAGGTTAGCTAGGTCACCACCACACGGGCCACCACTGATGGGGCCTCGTGGCGGTGGCTGGCGACACAGTCTCGTTAGGTTAGGTTAGGATAGGCTGGGTTAGGTTAGGTTAGCTAGGTCAGGTTAGGTTAGGTTAGGTCAGCTAGGTCGCCGCCACACGGGCCACCACTGATGGGGCCTCGTGGCGGTGGCTGGCGACACACTCAGTCTCGTTAGGTTAGGTTAGGTTAGGATAGGATAGGATAGGATAGGCTGGGTTAGGTTAGGTCAGCTAGGTCGCCGCCACATGGGCCACCACTGATGGGGCCTCGTGGCGGTGGCTGGCGACACACTCAGTCTCGTTAGGTTAGGTTAGGTTAGGTTAGGATAGGATAGGATAGGATAGGATAACTAGGTCGCCGCCACACGGGCCACCACTGATGGGGCCTCGTGGCGGTGGCTGGCGACACTCAGTCTCGTTAGGTTAGGTTAGGTTAGGTTACGATAGGATAGGATAGGTTAGGTTAGGTTAGGATAGGATAGGTTAGGATAGGTTAGGTTATAGGATAGGATAGGTTAGGTTAGGATAGGTTAGGTTAGGTTAGGATAGGATAGGTTAGGTTAGGCTAGGATAGGATAGGATAGGATAGGATAGGTTAGGATAGGATAGGATAGGTTAGGTTAGGTTAGTTAGATTAGTTAAGTCGCCACCACAAAGGCCACCACTCATGGGGCTTCGTGGTGGAGGCTTCTGATCACATTAATAGTCTCTAGGGTAGGGTAGGATAGGGTATTGTAGGGTAGGGTAGGGTAGGGTAGGGTAGGGTAGGTTAGGGTAGGGTTAGGTTAGGTTAGGTTAGAAAAAAAAAGACATATTTTCATATTCGTTCTATTTACTATTTTGGTGTATTATAATTCATGTGGGGATCAAAAATAGTGAAGACTGTGGCCATTAATCTTCTGGCCTCCATAGACCCTTCCTAATGTCAATGAAATGGTCCAATCGTACAAAAATCTCAAAATGTGCCCCAGTGATTTTATACAGCTTCAGAAACTCATGTGGGGATTAGAATAGTGGAGACTGTGTCCATTAATCTTCTGACCTCCATAGACCCTTCCTAATGTCAATAAAATGGTCTAATCGTACACAATTCTCAAGGTAAAAATGTGTTCCAGTACTGAAGGGGTTAAAGATGCTTAATACTACATAAACTACCACTCAAATCGCGAAAAATGCCCTTGAAAACCACTAATGACATCCAGTACTATAAAAAAAAATACTGTTCAAAGCTTACCGAGGAAAAGACACTGAAAAAAAAAAAAATTGAGAGCAGTTAATGAGAAGCTAGTGATCAAAACTTATTAAACTCTTATACAGTAAAAATAAATAAATAGAAAACAAAATAAAACAAATAAAATGATAAAAAAATAAAATAAATAAATAAATAAATTGGCCATCTGAATTTCTGAAGCTGTATCAAATCACCAAACAGTAACCACAATGAATTTGGAGACACGACATGGCAAACGAAACTAACAAACTAAAAATAAATAAACAAAACAACAATAAGAACAGCAAGACGGTAAGGTAAGCCCATTCACCTATCAAATCTCCTATTCTCTAATTTTTCCTGACCTATTTTTCCTATTCTTCCACTACCACTAACTCTTCTTTCACCACGGTCCGAGTGTAGGTTGGGCTTCCTCACTCGGGGCAACGGTTTCCCTTTTAGCTCAGACATTCACGTGGTAGAAAGAAAGATGAAAATAAATAAATAAAATAAACTTCTTTCTTCTTTCATCCAACCTATTCTATTCCCCACACTCAAAAACCTCTTCTTTCTTCTTTCATCCAACCTATTCTATCCTTCCCCCAAAAAACCTCTTCTTTCTTTTTTCCCCCCAAAAAAACTCTTCTTTCTTCTTTCATCCAACCTATTCTATTCCTCCCTCAAAAAAACCTCTTCTTTCTTCTTTCATCCAACCTATTCTATCCCCACACCCCAAAAACCTCTTCTTTCTTCTTTCATCCAACCTATTCTATCCTCCCCTCAAAAAAACCTCTTCTTTCTTCTTTCATCCAACCTATTCTATCCTCCCTCAAAAAAACCTCTTCTTTCTTCTTTCATCCAACCTATTCTATTCCCCACACCCCAAAAAAAATAAATAAATAAATGAAAAAAAAACTAGAAATATTACCAATCGATCAACTGCACCATCATAAACACACTCTCTCTTCAAAACACGAGTACTTTCAACTGTGACCCTTGAAAAAAGAATCAAATGTTTCTAAATACAAGGAATACTTTATAAAGACGTTCGTAAAAGAGAGAGAGAAAAAAAGGACAAGAAAATGACAAAAAAAAAAAAAAAAAAAGAAAACTGGAATAACAGAAACCAAGAAAAATGAATAAAAAAAAAACAACAACAAAAGACAAGAATATTTTAGATGTTCGTAAAAAAAAAAAAAAAAAAAATGAAAATGACAAAAAAAGAAAACTCTAATAAAAAAAACTAGAAAAATTGACAAAAAAACAAAATACAAAGATGTTCTCGAAAAAAAAAAAAGAAAAAGAAAAAAAAAGCAAGACCTCTAAGCGTTTCAGAATACCAAACTCACGTGCTGGAAAAAAGGACTTACTGGAAATTATTAGGTTCTCCGGCGTTCCAGTTTGTGTACGTGACTGGCTGGCCGTTAGACATCCAGAAGAAGCTGCCCTCCTCCCCCTGGTCAGTCCCCGAGGTCCAGAAGTGCTCGTGGCCTAACCCTGGAGGAGTGACTTGAGGTTAGTGGTGGATACTGGTGCTGGGGGACGCTGGGGGAGTAACTGGTGGGATATTGAGGGTACTGGGTGGTGATTGGTGATTTTGGTGACTGATTGGGTGATTGATTGGGTGACTGGGTCTCTCTCTCTCTCTCTCTCTCTCTCTCTCTCTCTCTCTCTCTCTCTCTCTCTCTCATTACAATTTCAATACTGGCAAAGTTTAAATAATGCAAAACAACAAAAAAAAAAAAAAAAAATGTATTGAGTTATTTACTAGAAATGTTATAATTTTAATGTTAACTTTGAAACATCTCAGAAATAACAGATACAGATGTTGAGTTTATAGATAAAAAGTACAAAAATAACTGTAGCTTCACAAACTGAGATACACAAACGCACTCACACACATCCATGCCAACAAACGAACAAACACACTCATACAAACAAACGGACATACTTTACCTTACTTGAAATCTGAAATACTCTTCGACTCCTCAAGATTCTAAATAAATGAGGAATGAGTGAATAATTAAGGAAAAATGAGGAATAAATTGAATAGATGAGGAAAAATGAGGAATGAGTGATAAATGAGAAATGAGAAATGAATGAATAAATAAGAAAAATATGAGGAATGAGTGAATAAATAAGAGAAAAAATGAGGAATGAATGAAAAGATTAAAGAAAATGAGGAATGAGTGAATATATAAGAAAAAATATGAGGAATGAGTGAAAAAACAAGAAAAATATGAGGAATGAGTGAATAATTAAGAAAAAATGAGAAATGAATGAATAAATGAAAAAAAAAACTATACACATTTCTCATCTCTCACTAACACGAAAAAAAAAAAAATAAATAAATAAATAAAATCTTCACTTAACTGTCTTTTAAATTTTGGTTCCTTAAATGAGAATGAATAAATAAGAGAGAAAAAAAAACTTATTCCTCATTTCTCAGTGATAACATAAAAACAACATTTCTTCACATTACTGTCTTTAAATAATTTGTTCCTTAATCCTTTTCTACTTTTTTCTTTATTTTATTTCTCTACCTCTCGAATCATCACCCATCTTATTCAACATCACATGAATGAATAAACGAATGAAAACTTGATCTTATTCATAATCTAGATCAATAAAAGTTTAATATTATTCATAGCCTAAATAATTAAATAAATGAGAACTTAATCCTGTTCAGAACTTCTCATACAAATACAAAGAAAATAAATAAATAGACTAAAACAATAAAATTCCCCTTTTTAGAATGAATGTCTTAAAATTTTAGTCCTTTCTATACTTTCCTTTTTTTTTTTCTAATCACAGTTCTTTATCTCTCAAATCCTACTTGGGGGTCCTAAAGAGAATCCTACAGAGAGTCCTGCAGCTTAACGACATCCTTTATAAAATGTTCAATATTAGTTCCTCAACATTCTATACTTCCTTTCCCTTTATATCAGTTATTTATCTCTTGAATCCTACAGAAGAGTCCTACAGAGAGTCCTGCAGCTTACCAACATCCTTTATAAAATGTTCAATATTAGTTCCTTAACATTCTATACTTCCTTTCCCTTTATATCAGTTATTTATTTCTTGAATCCTACAGAAGGGTCCTACAAAGAATCCTAAAATCCTGCAGCTTACCGTAATGCTTTATTTAGTTCTCAATTTCAGTTCCTTAACATTCTGTACTTCCTTTCCCTTTAACCCAGTTTTTTATCTCTCAATTCCTACACAGAGTCCTACGCAGAGTCCTACAGAGAGTCCTAGAAAGTCCTATAGCTTACCGGCATCTTAATTTTTACTTCCTTAACCTTCTCTACCTCCTTTTCCTTTATCCCAGTTCTTTACCTCTGGAATCCTACACGGTCCTATACTGATTCGTATAGAGTCCTACAGATCTGGTCCAGCATCTCAGTTTTTAGTTCCTTAATTTTCTATACTTCCTTTCTTTTATCTTAGTTCATTACCTCTCGAATCCTACAAAGGGTTGATCCTACATAGTCCTAAGGAGTCCTACAGCATACAGGCATCTCAATTTTTAGTTCTTTAACCTTCTATACATTTTTTTATCTCAACATATAACCACTCGAATCCTAGAGTCCTACAGGGAGTCCTACATAGTCCTAAGGAGTCCTAAAAAGTCCTACAGCATACAGGCATCTCAAATTTAGTTCCTTAACCATCTATACTTTTTTTTTATCTCAATATATAACCACTCGAATTCTAGAGTCCTACAGGGAGTCCTACATAGTCCTAAGGAGTCCTAAGAAGTCCTACAGCATACAGGCATCTCAAATTTAGTTCCTTAACCTTCTATACTTCCTTTTCTTTTATCCCAGTTCTTTACCACAAGGGGGTGATCCTACAAAGTCCTAAAGAGTCCTACAGAGTCCTAAAAAGTCCTACAGAGGTGCTTACCGGCGTCCTTTATATAGTTCTCAATCCTCGTGTTCTCTCTCAGACTCTCAATAGAGGCGAGGTGCATCCCGTGAAAGCGACAGTACTGCAACGCCTTGTACCAGTTGGCCTGCAAATTGGCAACCGCGCACCCGTTAGCATTCCCCTCCACCAATCACAGGCCTTCTCTCATCCGCCTCGCCCCGCCAACCTCCCTCCACCAGCCAATCATCGCCTTGCTTTCTTTACTTAGTTGCCAGATTATCTTAGTTTTTATTTATTTTTTGGCATAATTTGTAAAACTGATTTTGTTGATTTGTTTATTTATTTATTAGTTTATCTTCTCTTTCTTTTTATTTATTTCTATTTACTTTATTTTCTTTTTACCAGTGGCGATCATTTGGTGGAGGAAGGCAGTTGGATAAAGGAGGGAAATTGGAAGGAAGGAAGGAAGGAAGGAAGGAAGGAAGGAAGGGAGGGAGGGAGGGAGGTAGAGGAAAGAAGGAATGAATGAATGAAGGAAGAGAGGGAGGGAGGGAAAGATGGAGGCAGGCAAAGGAAAGAATGAATGAATGAATGAAGGAAGTAATGAAGGAAGAAAGCAAGGAAGGAAGGAGGGAAGGAAGGTAGGAGGAAAGAGAGAGAGAGAGAGAGAGAGAGAGAGAGAGAGAGAGAGAGAGAGAGAGAGAGAGAGAGAGAGAGAGAGAGGATAATGCACTAAATCACATGGACAGTTTGAGATAGAAAGAAAAAAAAAAAAAAGAAAAGTGAAAAAAAAGATTGAATGAAGTGAAATATTTTAAGTGAGTGAGTGAGTGAGTGAGTGAGTGAGTGAGTTTATATTTATTTACTTGTTTATATTCATTCATTTATTGGTAACTAATTTATTTGTTTAGTTTAATGTTATTTTTATTTTTTCCTCTATTAATGTTTGTCTGTTTCATGCACGTGTGTGTGTGTGTGTGTGTGTGTGTGTGTGTGTGTGTGTGTGTGTGTGTGTGTGTGTGTTTCAGTCAAGCCCTTTGTCTCTCTTCTAAAATGACAAGGGGCAAATGTTGAGGTGTCTAAAGAGTCAGAAAGGTCAAGGTCATGTTAGGTCAGGCTGGGTCATGCAGGGTTAGGTCAGGTCAGGCAGAGCAGACTAACAGTGACCTTCTATCTATCACTAACACGTTCCAAATTGTGAGACTTGGCAACGCTGGCTTTGTTGACGTGAGAGCTGGCAACGCTGTGATTGTAGCGTTCAAGATCACGTGTAAAAACATGAAATTCAGTTAAAATTCTTTCTTTTTTTTTAATATATATTCTGTAAATCCTATTAATATTTCAGCAAGGCATTTAAACTATTCTAAACTACAACTACTAAATAACTATTACTTTTTCTAACGTATTGAAATAGATCGAACACTTTTCACAATGCATTTTACTATTTTGTCACTATTTCATCTATTTACACGATTTAAACCACTAACAACATAACACCATGCAATTTAACTATAATGCCAACACTGAAAGAAGAAAATATTAAGAAAAAAATATCACATTAGTCTCAAATTACTGAAAAAGAAGCCTAAAATTTATTCACGCCACAAGCTCTCAATGTCAACAAACACAGCGTCGCCAAACCTCACACGTCCGCCGCGCCGCACTGTCCTGTCTGGCAACACTGCATGACAGCGTTAGAGTCACAGTTAAAAAGGCGACATGCAGCGATGATTATTATTATTATTGATTTATTTTATATATGTATAAGAGAGGGAAACTGGCTAAGGGCAACACACAGTTAAAAAAAAAAAAAAAGAGCCCACTTAGTTACCAGTTCCCGTGCAGGTCTGAGATAGCTGGGTTAAAAAAAAAGGGATAAATGTGTTGAAATTTCCGTCTCTCTCTCTCTCTCTCTCTCTCTCTCTCTCTCTGTCTGTCTCATTCTCTGCACAATACATCAACAAAAGACAATAAATATAAAAACCAAGCTTCTCTTGGCTTTACGCTCACTGAATATTTTCTCTTTACAAACAAGAAAGAAAAACAAAAAAACTGAAAACACTGCACATATTTTCTTAATTTCACGCACACATGAATGATCTACTTCTTTTCTTTTATCTATTTTTTTCTAGAGGTTATATTGAAGGAGACGTCGCGCGCCTATCCCGCTGTACTAAAAAAGTGAAGCCAGTGGGCGGAGTTTATGAGGCGGTGGGCGGAGCTTACGATCGCAACTTATACCCAAAACATTAAGAATTGCCCTCTCTCGTGTTAAATCATGGGAAATTGCCGCTTTCTTTTTCATTACTGGAGGAAAACTAAGAAAGAACTGATGGTTTAACTTATGTAAACCACATTATAGTTTCCAAGATTTGTCATGTAAACCTGATATTAACGGTGCTAGTACAAAATAATTGTAATATTGAAAGAAATACAGCAGGATGTTTCCAGGAGAAATTACGGCAAAAAGATTACTTTATCTCGTTTAATGCGTGACACGGAACAAACAGTGAAGTAAAATTTCAGTGATTGATGCTTTTCAACGCACAATAACATTAAATCACACATCATTCTAAATAAAAGCTATAAAGAGAGAGAGAGAGAGAGAGAGAGAGAGAGAGAGAGAGAGAGAGAGAGAGAGAGAGAGAGAGAGATAGTATTTTTACCTTCAGGCCAAGTTTCACCTGATATTCAGTTTACTTATTCTTCATTTAAATGCACATGTATATGTACATGTCTACATCTATACATGCACATGTATATGCACATGTGTACATGACCTTGTTCAGTCATACGTTTGCCCCAAAGACAGCTTTCCACCTCTCACCAAGTCCACCACAGCTGGAAAACACTGTATCATCTCATTTGTATGTATGATTTACCGTCTAAATCTTGGTGGCACAGTATGTCACGAGTATTGCGAGCCTATTAAGGTCACACATATGGTGGGCAGCCTCCAAACATGGACATAAGACGGAAAATAAGGAGCGTAACTCGGGCGTTCCCATGTATTTTCAATGGGCGGTCGGCAATGTTTTGGGTGTAAGGGGGGAGGCGGTGGTAGGGGCAGCAGCGAACCAATAGCGCTGGCTTTACTTTTGTAGCATCACGCCGCCTCCTTGTAATCTAACCTCCTTGATTTTTCAGAGCCGAGTGTGGTATTTGAAAGTAAAATAGATACAATAATGTTAAAAGTCAAAGTAAAAAAAACAATCTCTGTTCTCTCCTCGCTTAAAATATTCACGATGGACAAAATATTCCAATCTTTAACACCAAAGTAGGAGAGATTTTTTGAATGGTAAGATATTTTTCATTCTAACCGTAATCAGATACTGTCACGATTATTTCAGAGCTGTACTGAGGAGGAGGTGCTGACAAAATGGGAAAAATATACAACAACTAGACGATTTGAAATTAAGCATATCATATTCATCTTTCTTGCTATTTATCTCATTCTCTTTTGTTTGTGTTGTTTCCTTCCTTATCTTCGCTTATCGGTTAGTTTCTCTCCCATTTCTTTTCTCTCTTTACTATTTATCTCATTCTCTTCTTGTTTCCTTCCTTCTCTTTTTTTTATCGATTATTTTCTCTCCATTTCTTTTCCTTCTTCAATATTTCTCTCATTCTCTTTCTTTTTTTTTCCTTCCTTATCTTCGCTTATCGATTAGGTTTTCCTCCATTTCTACTTTCTTGCTTCCTAATTCTATCTTACACCCAGTATCTGTCTATGTATCTTTCTTGTTTTGGCTTTTATTATTATCATCATCAATCTTATCATTTTGTGCAGAGGTGAAGACGGAGAAAAAGTGAAAAAAATAAATAGATACACAAATATAGAACTTAATTAAAAAAAAGTGTCATTGAATTATTATTATTACTATTATCATTTCAGGTGAAGGCGGAGAGAAAATGAGAAAAAAATAAATAGATGAACAGGTATATAGAACTTAATTAAAAAAAAGTCATTAATCTCTCAAAGAATATGATAAAAAGAGTGTAAGAAATTAACTTTAATAATTTATCATAGAAGTGACTAAAACAGCAAGGTGGCGAGAAACTGTTCAGGAAATAATGAAAAGAAAGAGAGAAAGAGAGAGAGAGAAAAAAAAGGAGAAAAATTGTCGTGGTGGGGGAAAAATATTGGTAGGTAAGATTGATAGGAAAAGTTTACCTAGTGGATTTGTGAAAAGAAAACTAGATCAAGTGAAAATATTGGAAAAGAAAAGAAAAAAAATGTATTAGTTTTAGAGGGATTAAAAGATGAGAGAGAGAGAGAGAGAGAGAGAGAGAGAGAGAGAGAGAGAGAGAGAGAGAGAGAGAGAGAGAGAGAGAGAGAGAGAGAGAGAGAGAGAGAGAGAGAGAGAGAGAGAGAGAGAGAGAGAGAGAGAGAGAGAGAGAGAGAGAGAAGAAGAAGAAGAAGAAGAAGAAGAAGAAGAAGAAGAAGAAGAAGAAGAAGAAGAAGAAGAAGAAGAAGAAGAAGAAGAAGAAGAAGAAGAAGAAGAAGAAAAAGAAGGAAAGAAAAGAAAGAAAGAAAAAGAAGAAAACAGAAGAAAAAGAAAAGAACAAAAAGAAGAAGAAAAAGAAGAAGAAGAAGAAGAAAGGAAAAAATACAAATAAAAACATGCAAAGGAATACATGCAAACACACACACACACACACACACACACACACACACACACACACACACACACACACACACTGGAGAGAGTTTGTTAGTATGTATGTATGTACGTATGCATATATACAGGTAAGCAGGTAGCCAGGTATACAAACACATGCCAATTAACTAGTTAACCCTTTGGCCACTAAATCACCCACAAAGAAAACGACGAGAGAGAAAACGAACGATAATATGAGAACACAAACTAAAAAAAAAAAAAAAAAATAAACCCGAAATATAAATGAAATAAAATCAACAAAAACAACGAAATAGTAAAAAATGAATGAACGAATGAATGAAGAGATGGAAAAATGAAAACAAAAGAAATAAATAGATGAATAAGCAGTACTACCTCAACCAATAAGTGAATGAATAAATGAATGAAGGAACAGATGAATAAATGAATAAACAAACTCATTCGCCACACATTCTTCCTTTTCTTCTTTATTTCTTCTTTCTTCTTCCTTTACTTCTTTTCCTCTTCTTCAGGGAGGGGGGAACACCTGGGAGGAGGAAGAGGAGGAGGAGGAGGAGGAGGAAAGATAATCCTAAAAAGAACAGTAAAGAAGAGGATCTGGGCCGTAATAAAGAGGCTCAGAAGGAGATTCAAACCTATATACGTGAAAGAAGAAAAAAAAAAGAGGATTAGAAAACCCTTATGACCGGAGAAGAGAAAAGAAAGAGGATCAGAAGGAGTACAAGGAGGATTAGAAGCAAAATTCGAACCTACAAAAGAAGGAGAAGCAAAATAAAGAGGATCGAGAGTGAGAATTCTAACGTCCATGCCTTGGAGGAGAAAAAGAAAGAGAATCAAGAGGAAAATAAAGAGAATTGAGGTAAAAGAAGGAATAATCTAAAGGATCAAGAGAGGAAATTCAGATAGAGACGAAAAGGAGGATTAAAAAGAGAATCATGGGTGGAAAACAAAGAGGATTAAGAAGAATCGGGAACATTTTAAAGGATCGAGAGAGAGAAAGATCTGAATTAGAAAGAAAATGAATGAAAAAGGAGGATAAGAAAAGGAATCAGGTGAAAAGAAAAAGGAATGGAAAAAAAAGGGAATAATTTAAAGGATCGAGAGAAAATACAGATAAAGAGGAAGAGGAGAATGAGAAAGAGAATCGAGGCTAAAATGAATAAGAATTGGGAGGAAGAGGAATGAATAATTTAGAGAATGGAAAGGACCAAAACAAACCTCTATGCCACGAAAATAAAATAAAATAAAAGGACGATCTGAGTGAAAATAAAAGACATCAGAAAGAGAATTCGAATCTACTAAAAGGAGAAAATTAAACGAATAGGGAATCAGAAGTGGAATCGAAACATCTACAGCAAGAAAAAGAAAACAACAGACGATTAAGGTGAAAAACAAGAGGATTAAAAAGGAGATCCAAACCTCTAAACTAAGAAAAAGAAAGAAAAAAGACCATTAAGGCGAAAAACAAGAGGATTAGAAGGGGAATTTAAACCTCTAAACAAAGAAAAAGAGAAACAACAAATGATTAAGGCGAAAACAAGAGGATTAAAAAGGAGATCCAAACCTCTAAACCAAGAAAATAAAATAAAAAGACCATTAAAGTGAAAAACAAGAGGATTAGACGTGGGATCCAAACCACTACACAAAGAAAAAAGAAAAGAAAAAAAAAACAACTAAGGTAAAAGCAAGAGGATTAGAAGGAGAATTCAAACCTCTAAACAAAGAAAAAGAAGGAGAAATGACGATTAATGCGAAAAACAAGAGGATTAGAAAGGGGATCCAAACCTCTATCTTGTATATGTTGTTCCAGGAATCGGTTTTCTCTCTCGGTCTCCACGCCAGCTAAATGCATACCGTGGAACCGACAGTACTGCGAGGCTCTGTACCAGTTTGCCTGCAAGGGTGTGAGGTCGTGAGGGTGTGAAGATGAGGTGAGGTGTGTGTGTGTGTGTGTGTGTGTGTGTGTGTGTGTGTGTGTGTGTGTGTGTGTGTGTGTGTGTAGGGAAGAAGGGAGATAAAATAAGACAGAAAAAATAATAAATGATAGAGAAAAAGGAAAAAAAAGAGGAAAATAAGGAAGGGAAATGTGAATGTGAGAGAGAGAGAGAGAGAGAGAGAGAGAGAGAGAGAGAGAGAGAGAGAGAGAGGAAGCGGAAGAAGTGTCATTAATCAATTTTACAGATAATAGCTTTAACCTCTCTCTCTCTCTCTCTCTCTCAACGCATCAGTGGAGATAAAAACTTATTAATTTAATGGGAAAAACTTTAACTTCTCGTTTTCTTTTGGGCTTCAAGTTTGTAAATAGCTGAAACACACACACACACACACACACACACACACACACACACACACACACACACACACACACACACACACACATTTCTAACAAGTATCAAAATTAGTTATAGATTGTTGTTGTTGTTGTTGTTGTTGTGGTGGTGGTGGTGGTGTTACTATTGTTATTGTTATTACTACTGTCATTGTTTACGTAGTGGTAGTGGTAGTAGTAGTAGTAGTAGTAGTAGTAGTAGTAGTAGTAGATATTGGTCTGGCAATGGTGGTGGTGGTGGTGGTGGTCGTAATACTATTAAAAGAAAGCAAAACAAAAATAACAATAACAATAACAATAACACACACACACACACACACACACACACACACACACACACACACACACACAGGAAAATACAAAAAAAAAAAAAAAAAAAAAAAAAAAAAAAAAAAGAAAAGAAATGGAAATGGAAAAAGAAAGATAAAAAGGAAGAAAGAAGAAATAACGAAGGAGGAAAAGGAAAATTATAAAAAAAACAGAAAGGAAAAGAGGAAAAGAAAAAACAACGTTGGTGAAATGAGAGAGGAGGAGGAGGAGGAGGAGGAGGAGGAGGAGGAGGAGGAGGAGGAGAAGAAGAAGAAGAAGAAGAAGAAGAAGAAGAAAAGAAGAAGAAGAAGAAGAAGAAGAAGAAGGAGAAGGAGAAGGAGAAGAAGAGAAGGAGAAGGAGGAGGAGAAAAAAAATATAAAAGAAGAAAAAGAATAAATGTAGAAGCAAATGATGGAGATGAATAAAAACAAAATAAATAATAATAATAATAATAATAATAATAATAATAATAATAATAATAAGAGAATGCAAATTAATACACGTGAAAATTCTGAAAAAATGAAAAAAAGGCCTTAATTTTTTTTTGCTTTTCATCTTCACGAGAATAAAAAAATGAAAAATGAAAGAAAAAAAACGAAAACAAGAACATAAACTATTTGTCAGACATTACTTAAACTCTCTCTCTCTCTCTCTCTCTCTCTCTCTCTCTCTCTCTTAGTGACACAACAATCCAAAATAAAATGCAAAGATATTTAATTTAGTTTTGACAAAATTAAAACTGTTCACATTTATCTTTCTTTTACTGTTTTGTTTGTATTTTGTCTCTCTGCTTTATCTGTCTCCTTATCTTTCCTCCTTCTTTCAGTTAATCAGTCAGGAAGTCAAGTCAGAAATGAAAGATCGTCAAATAAATGAATAAAAATGAAAAATGAAAGGATAAAATCAGTCTTTTTTTTTCTTTTCCTTCTTTTCTATTTTTTTTTTTTTTTTTTTTGTGAATGATACAAAAGAAGAAGAAATTTTTAGTGTAGTTTGTCATAAAGTCGCTTCCGTTTTCTGTGTCAAGACGTGAATTGTCAAATGAAAAATATAAATAAATAAATATTCATAGTTTTTCTTTCCAAATAATCCTTGACAAAAGAAAAGAAAAGAAAATAAGAGAAAAAAATCATATAATCTTTTTCTCTCAATTGTGAATGATACAAGAAGGAAAAAAAATATATAGCATAGTTTGTCATAATATCACTAACATTTTCTATAAGGAGTGTGAAATAAAAAAAAAAATATATATTAAATGAAGAATTATGCTTTTCCTTTGCAAATAATACCATTTCTATGTATTATGTAAAAAAAAAAAAAAAAGTGAATAAACAAATAAATAAACAAATAAATAAAAAAAAATAGGTAGATTGAATTAATAAAGTTACATCTGAAACAAACGCGATAAAAATAAAAAAATATCTAAAAAAAAAAAAAAAAATTAACAAAAAAAAAAAAAGGAAATGAAATGAAAAAAAAAGAACCTTAAAATTTTAACTCCAAATTTTCCTCAGTTCTAAAGTCTTTTTCCTTATTGTTGTTGTTGTTGTTGTTGTTGTTGTTGTTTTAGTTTCTCTGTGGAGTCAAAACACGGTCAAGAGAAAGAGAGAGAGAGAGAGAGAGAGAGAGAGAGAGAGAGAGAGAGAGAGAGAGAGAGAGAGAGAGAGAGAGAGAGAGAGAGAGAGAGAGAGATGTGAAGATTTTTTGGATAAGATAAACAGAAAGAAAGAAGGAAACATGATAAGAGAGAAAAAATAATAATAATGCAAATGTGTAAATGGGAAGGAGAGATGAGAAGAAGAGAGGAAGAGGAAAGAGACAGAATGAGAGAAAGAGAAAAGAAACAAAGTAGGGATTTAGAATAAGATAAATATAGAATGAAGGAAACATAAGAGAAAATAAGATAGAAGAGAGAGAGAGAGAGAGAGAGAGAGAGAGAGAGAGAGAGAGAAAGAAAAGAGAGAGAAGAAAAGAGAATAAACAAAGAAATGATGAAACAAAAGAGAATAATACACACATGATAAATAAAACAGAGAAATAAATAAATGAATAAAATGCTGAAATGTTTAAAAAAAAAAACACATTTGGAAATATTAAATGATTGGACAAAACTGCATCAACAAACAAACAAACACATAAAAAAAAAAAACTGAACTGAAAAAAAAGAATAGGGAAAATTTTAAATAGAGAAAAAAAAATGAAATAGTTGAATTGAGAACTATCCTTAAAAAAAAAAAACAAAGAAAAAAAAGGAGGAAAATGAAATAATTGAATTGAGAACTATCCCTTAAAAAAAAAAACAAAGAAAAAAAGAGGAAAATGGAAGGAAACACGTATCAATGAAGTGACAAAAAAAAACAAAACAAAAAATGAAAGTCGTAATAAAAAGAAGAAAATGATAATAATAATAATAATAATAATAAAACAAAAAGCAGATCAATAAAACTAACAACAATTTAAATGAAAAAAATATAGTAAAAACAAACAAACAAGAAAACACAAACAACATAGAAAACAAATGAACAACAACTACTACACCTAAAACATCAACAACACCACACACACACCACCACCACCACCACCACCACCTTTTTCCTCCATATCTCCATTCTTGTCTTTCCTCCAATTTTTTCCCTCCTCTCAACTTATTCCTCCATCTTACACCCAAAACATCAACACCACAACACCACAACACCACCACCACCACCACCTTCTTCTTTCCTCCATATCTCCATTCTTGTCTTTCCTCCAATTTTTCCCTCCACTCAACTTGTTCCTCCATCTTACACCCAAAACTCCAAGAACCACCACCACCACCACCACCACCACCACCACTACCTTCTCTCTACAAACCAGGCGGGGATCAGCACATTACCTTGAAGAAGATGCCAAGGTAATATCTCTTGTTGCCGAGTCTCATGAGAGGCATTGACCACCGCTCCTTGAATTCCTCGTTGGTGCCGCAGCTCGCCCCTGTGCAGGCTGTCACGGGGAGAAACACCATTAGAAACACTTGCAAACGTTTATCTATAGAAGAACAACATTTAAAAGCATTTTGATACGTTTATTCAGTGAGGAAATACGTTTAGAAGCATTTTGAAACGTTTATTCATAGAGGAAATATATTTTGAGGCATTTATTCATAGAGGAACAACATTTAAAAGCATTTTGATACGTTTATTCACTGAGGAAAAACGTTTAGAATAATTTTGAAACGTTTATTCATGGAGGAAGGACATTTTGAAGCATTCTGAAACGTTCATTAATAGAGGAAAGACGTTTTGAAGCATTTTGAAACGTTTGTTCATTGAGGAAAAACGTTCTGAAGCATTTTAAAACATTCATTCATTGAGGAAAAACGTTCTGAAGCATTTTGAAACGTTTATTCATTCAGATAGGACGTTTTGAAGCAATTTGAAACGTTTTTTTTATATTTTTATTAAGAAAGAACATTTTGAAACATTTTGAAACTACATACGTATAGCCAATTTTCTTTTTCATTTATTTATTTATTTTTTTTTTTTACTTTTCATAGAAGAACATTTCGAAACATTCAGAAACATTAATTTACAAGGGGAAAAAATGTGATAAATATGGGAGCTATGAAAGATGATAGAGACAAAAAGATGAATATTTGAATGCCAATTGGGAAAGAAGGAAAAAAGAAAAGAGAGAGAAAAGAAAAAACAAGAGAAAAAAGAGAGACATAGAGGAAAGAAAATGGAGATAAAAATAGAAGCAATGAAAGATAATAAAGATAAAAAGATAAATATTCGAATGCCATGAAAGAGAGAGAGAGAAAAAAAATAAATAAAAGAGAAAAAGAGACACAGGGAAGAAAAATAAACACGAAACCTATGAAAGATGATAAAAGAAAAGAAGAAAAGAAAAGTAAACAGTGTAGAAGAGAGAAATAGAGAAAATTAGAATGATGTGCATGAAAACAATAAAAAAGATGATGAATTAGGAATATTACAAGAAGGGCGGGAGGGGGGGGGGAAGAGAGAGAGAGAGAGAGAAATGGGATGAATAAATCTGAATGCCATATGAGAGAAGGGGAAAAATATGAAGAAATACAGTTTATAGGGAGATGGAAAAAGATGGAATGAATATGAGAGAGTAAGATTAATAGGAGCGAGTGTGAGGAGAGGTGAGGAGGAGTGAATAGAACATGGAATTTGGAGAGGTATGGAAGAAAATGGGTAAGGAATTGAAAAAGAAAATGGGTAAGGAATTAAAAAAGAAAATGGGTAAGGAATGCAAAATGAAAAAAAAAACTTATAAATTTGCTAAAAAAAATTGAAAAAAAAGGGAAAAAGTGATAAATGTGAGAATAATGATGAAAAAAAGAAGAAATAGAAGTGGGAAGAGAGAGAGAAAAAAAATGAGATAAATAAACTTGAGAGAGGAATGGAAATATTGCGAATGACAAGTTGTGTTATGAAAAGAATCTCAATAATTTACGAGAACAACAAACAAACAAACACACGAACAAAAAAAAAAAACAGAAATGAGAGAAGAATAAAAGCAATACGTGTTCTAGAGAGAGAGAGAGAGAGAGAGAGAGAGAGAGAGAGAGAGAGAGAGAGAGAGAGAGAGAGAAAGAGAATGAAACAAGATTTAGAAGACTTCACAATTTCAGCTTAGTTCTCTCTCTCTCTCTCTCTCTCTCTCTCTCTCTCTCTCTCTCTCAATCTTCTTATTTCTATACCAATCTCTTTTTTTTTTCTTTTTTCCCTCTTCCTTCATTTCATCCACACTTAATTTCCTCCTTGCTCCTCCTCCTCCTCCTCCTCCTCCTCCTCCTCCTCCTCCTCCTCCTCCTCCTCCTCCTCCTCATACAGAAAACCCCTTTAAAAATAATATCACGTTTTCACTAAAATGACAAAAAAATATAAATTAAATAAAATGAAATAAATAAACAAGAAATAAGGAATGAAATAGATAAATGAATAAATAAAATAAATAAATAAATAAATGAATAAAGAAACTAATAAACAACGTAAACAAAACTAAAACTAAAGAAAACGTCAAAAATAAAAGAAAGAAATAATAAATAAAGAAAGAAAAGAAAATGAAAAAAAAAAAAAAGAAAATTACAAAAAATAATAAAAAAGTAAAAATACCAAAATTACAAAAATAATAAAAATACCAAAAATTACAAAAATTACAAAATAATAAAATTACCAAAAATACAAAAAAATTACAAAAAATAATAAAAAATACCAAAAAAATTACAAAAAAATTACAAAAATAATAAATATTACCAAAAATACAAAAATTACAAAAATAATAAAAAATACCAAAAAAATTAAAAAAATTACAAAAAAACCCAAAAAAATTACAAAAAAATATTACAAAAAATAATAAAAAACAAATTACAAGAAATAATAAAAACCCCAAAATTACAAAAAATACAAAACAATAAAAAATTCCAAAATTACAAAAAAAATAATAAAAAACAAAAAATTACAAAAATAACAAAAAAACCCAAAAATTACAAATAATAATAAAAAAAGTCAAAAAATAATAAAAAAAAAATTTAAAAAAAAAAAAAAAAAAAGAAAATAAAAAGAAAGGATGAAACTGAACGAAAAGAAAAATAAAACTAAATAAATGAAAAAAAGAACGAAACACAGAAATGAATAACAAACAAAGTCACTATAATGAAAAAAAAAAACGTAAACAAACCCAAAACAAACAAAAACAACAACAAAAACAACAACAACAACTTGAGCTAACCACAACAACACAACTCAAAGAAACAAAATTTAAGTAAGAAAAGAAAAAAAAACTGAAAAATTGAAGGAAAAACAAACTAAACGAAAAGAAAAAAAAATTGAAAAAAAAACGAAAACAGAATAAATTAAAACAAAGAAAAAAAACAAATACACAAAAAAAAACATTAATTAAAAACATTTACAAACCAAAACAAAAAAACAACAATAAAAAACAACAATATCATCTTAAAACCCTCAAAACACACAGATAACTTTAAAAACACACTAAGGAAAACAAACACACAAAAACACAAATTGAAAAACGTAAACCAACGGAAAACAATTAAAACAACAATCAAAACAACAATATCAACTTAAAAACCACTCAAAAAACACAAATACCTTTAAAAACACACAAAAAGAAAAACAAACACAAAAACACAAATAATAAACAAACTCAACTATCAACTTTAAAACCCCTCAAACACACAAATACCTTTAAAAACACACTAAGGAAAACAAACACACACACAAAAACACTAATTAACAACATATACAAACAAAAACAACAAAAACAATAATATCAACTTCAAAACCCCTCAAAACACACAAATAGCTTTAAAAACACACTAAGGAAAACAAACACACACAAAAAAAACACTAATTAACAACATTTACAAACCAAAACAAACCAAAACAACAACAAAAACAATAATATCAACTTTAAAACCCCTCAAAACACACAAATACCTTTAAAACACCCTAAATCAACAAACACCCATCTACTTTTACACATTTCCTCATCCTAAACCCATTAAAACAAGCTAGCAGTGACAGGAACCCCCCCCCCCATTTAAAAACAGTGCATTATCGTACACAGCCACACCCCCTGAAGCCACAGCCAGACCATCGTACGGTGAAGCAGAGTGTCGTACAGGGAGTCAGGTTTATGCATTATGGAATTACAATAGCGTTAAAGCCGAGGATTGTGGGTGAAAGCAAAGAGGAGGAGGAGGAGGAGGAGGAGGAGGAGGAGGAGGAGGAGGAGGAGGTGATGGTGGTAGAGGAGGAGAAATACAAAAGAAATGACAATGTGGAAATGAAAACAAGAAGGGGGGAAGAGAAGAGGAGGAGGAGGAGGAGGAGGAGGAGGAGGAGGAGGAGGAGGAGGAGGAGGAGGAGGAGGAAGAGGAAAAATGAAGGAAATAAAAAGGCGGAAATGGAATACAAAAGAAATAACAATAGGAAAATGAGGAAGTGATTTGGCAGGAGGAGGAGGAGGAGGAGGAGGAGGAGGAGGAGGAGGAGGAGGAGGAGGAGGAGGAGGAGGAGGAGGAGGAGGAGGAAGGTTACAAAAGCTAATATTTCATAGTAATGCATTTTTTTTGTCCTTCATCAGTTTGTATCTATATTTGTCTTTGTTCCTCTCTCTCTCTCTCTCTCTCTCTCTCTCTCTCTCTCTCTCTCTCTCTCTCTCTCTCATGACACCTTTGAAACAGGTAAAAGTATTCTCGAAAGAAGATCACCTTGGTATCCTCTCTCTCTCTCTCTCTCTCTCTCTCTCTCTCTCTCTCCATTCTCTATTCTCCTTCACAAAGAAACACACATAAAGAGAGAGAGAGAGAGAGAGAGAGAGAGAGAGAGAGAGAGAGAGAGAGAGAGAGAGAGAGAGAGAGAGAGAGAGAGAGAGAGAGAGAGAGAGAGAGAGAGAGAGAGAGAGTAAACAGATCATTTTTCCAACCAATCACGACCTTACAAAACTTCCTGACATCTGCTGACCTAACCTGACCTCTCTCTCTCTCTCTCTCTCTCTCTCTCTCTCTCTCTCTCTCTCTCTCTCTCTGAATAACCTTTACCCTCCTTGTCTCAATGTGTTTGTCTGCGCGCGCGTGTATGTATGTGTGTGTGTGTGTGTGTGTGTGTGTGTGTGTGTGTGTGTGTGTGTGTGTGTGTGTGTGTGTTCGGTTGAGGTTCATAATCGTACGAAGTCTTGCAAATAAAGGTAGTGGTGGTGGTGGTGGTGGCGGTAGCGGTAGCGGTGATGGTGGTGGTGGTAGTGGTGGTGGTGGTGGTTGAAGTTTCCAGCAATAGATGGCGCCAGTGTGCATAGCGGCGATCTGAGAAGCTATTTCCCTCTCCCTTGAGTTTAAAGGTTGAAGGTGACGAGGAGGAGGAGGAGGAGGAGGAGGAGGAGGAGGAGGAGGAGGAGGAGGAGGAGGAGGAGGAGGAGGAGGAGGAGGAGGTTTACATCATACTCAAATGCAGAATGGAAATGTGTCTTCATGTTTAATTTCATTCGATTTGATATGATTTTTTTTTTTTTTTCCAGAATTCTAAGGAAAATTTTTAATCGTATTCTTTTTCCTTGATTTTTTTTTTTCAAGGGTGGTGGTGGTGGTGGTGGTAGTCATAGTAGTAGTAGTAGTAATAGGAGGAGGAGGAGGAGGAGGAGGAGGAGGAGGAGGAGGAGGAGGAAATGGGTGGTAATGAAGGAGGAATGAGGAAGGTGGGGAAGGAGGAGGAGGAGGAGGGGAAAACTGGGATGCTGGAAGGGCAAGAGGAGGAGGAGGAGGAGGAGGAGGAGGAGGAGGAGGAGATCAAGGGCATCCACATAGTTTCCTCCACAACGGGACTCCTCCACGCCCTTCCTCCTCCTCCTCCTCCTCCTCCTCCTCCTCCTCCTCCTCCTCCTCCTCCTCCTCTTCCTCCACCTCCCACCCACATCTATATCTTCATTATTTATTCCATTTATTCCCACTTTGCTCCTCCTCCTCCTCCTCCTCCTCCTCTTCACATTTATACATTTATCTACTAATTCTTCTACCTCTTCCTCTTCCTGCTTTCGTAACACTTAATTTTTCCCTTCC
>NC_059264.1:1359082-1364082 GCF_017591435.1 Portunus trituberculatus | reverse complement strand
GGACTGGGAGAGCATGGGAGACACTGGGAGAGGCTGGGAGGACTGGGATGCACTGGGAGAGCTGGGAGGCACTGGGAGAGGCTGGGAGGCACTGGGAGAGGCTGGGAGGACTGGGAGAGGCTGGGAGGCACTGGGAGAGGCTGGGAGGCACTGGGAGAGGCTGGGATGGACTGGGAGAGGCTGGGATGCACTGGGAGAGGCTGGGAGGCACTGGGAGAGGCTGGGATGCACTGGGAGAGGCTGGGAGGCACTGGGAGAGCATGGGAGGACTGGGAGAGGCTGGGATGGACTGGGAGAGGCTGGGAGGCACTGGGAGAGGCTGGGAGTGACTGGGAGAGCATGGGAGTGACTGGGAGAGACTGGGATGGAAACACAAACAAAACACAAACAAATCAACTATAACCTTGCTTCTCCTCCACAAAGAATCCCGCGAAAGGATCCACTTGTCTTTGTTGTTGTTGTTGTTGTTGTTCTTGTTGGTGAAGCTGACCCACCTCCTCCACCATACTTCCAAAGTTCCCCCCCGCCCCTGCCCCGCCCCCACCCCCTGCCGCGCCCCCCTCCACCTCCACAGGGTCCACGGAGGGAGTGAGGGGTGCGTCAGCTGGGGAGGAAAGGGCCGGCCGAATCTTCTGGGCCCGTCTAAGGAGAAGTTGGGCGATTAACTCCTTCGGTGACGGGTTGCGCACTGTAGGGATGAGGAGGAAAACCAGGTCACAAGAAGGTCACTAGCAGGTCACAAAGAGGTCACAAGGAGGTCACAAAAAGGTCACAATTAACAAGGTAGGTCACAAAGAGGTCACAAGGAGGTCACAAAAAGGTCACAAGGAGGTCACTAGCAGGTCACAAAGAGGTCACAATTAACAAGGTAGGTCAGGTTAGGTCATGGGTGAAGGTAAGGAAAGGTAAGAGGAGGAGGAGGAGGAGGAGGAGGAGGAGGAGGAGGAGGAGGAGGAGGAGGAGGAGGAAAGGGGAGTGATTTGGTGTGTGTAAGAGGGAGAGAAGAATTGAAGGAGAGAGATGAGAGAGAGAGAGAGAGAGAGAGAGAGAGAGAGAGAGAGAGAGAGAGAGAGAGAGAGAGAGAGAGAGAGAGAGAGAGATGAGAGAGAGGAGAAGGAAGGTGAACTAAAGTGACAGCCAAATATTGTACGTGTGTGTGTGTGTGTGTGTGTGTGTGTGTGTGTGTGTGTGTGTGTGTGTGTGTGTGTGTGTGTGTGTGTGTGTGTGTGTGTGTGTGTGTGTGTGTGTGTGTGTGTGTGCGACTCAAGGGCGTGCACTCAGGAATGTAGAAACTCAATTTGACTTCTGTACATATATTTTTTCCCCTCAGATGGGCGAGGGGAGAGGGGAGAGGGGAGAGGGGAGGGGAGAGGTGAGAGGGGAGAGGTGAGAGGGGTCAGGAGAGGAATGTGTCGGGAATAGGTCGAAGGGGTGGTGGTGGTGGTGGTGGTGGTGGTGGTAACTGTACTTGTTGTTGTTGTTGTGGTGGTGGTGGTCCTGGTAATGTTTGTAGTAGTAGTAGTAGTAGTAGTAGTAGTAGTAGTAGTAGTAGTAGTAGTAGTAGTAGTAGGAGGAGGAGGAGGAGGAGGAGGAGGAGGAGGAGGAGGAGGAGGAGGAGAAGAAGAAGAAGAAGAAGAAGAAGAAGAAGAAGAAGAAGAAGAAGAAGAAGAAGAAGAAGAAGAAGAAAAAGAACAAGAACAAGAAAAAGAAGAAGAAGAAAAGAAAAGGAGGAGGAGGAGGAGAAGAAGAAGAAAAAAAAAAAGAAGAAGAAGAAAAAGAAGAAGAAAAGAAGCATTTATTTTTGTTATGTCTATCTTTAACTATCATCATTAATTTTAGTCTGTCATTACATCTTCCTTCTCTTCCTCTACATCATCATCATCATCATCATCATCATTATCATCACTATCATCACTATCATTATCATTATTATCATTATTATCATTTATCGATAATTAAAAAACCTACAATGAACACACAAACATATTTACAAACAAAAAAAAATTACCCATTATAACTTAACCTATTACATTTTTATTCCCGTTTTCTATTCAATTTTAAACCCTAACAAATGTATATATTAAAAAAACCGAGAATTTACATGTGATATTTTTTTGATAGCTTTCCGTGGCTCTGAACAGGAAGAGAAGGGCTGAACTGTGTCACGTACGTCAATACTACACACCAAATGTTTTCCTGTGTATTAAAATGAAAGCCTTGGTGTATTGTAATGTAGGGCAAAATAAATAAATAGAAAATGTACGCTGGACAAAATGGTTTAATGTTTTATATGGAAAAATTCACATATTGAGCTTATTTACGTACACTCTTTCAGGGCAGAGAGAGAGAGGGAGAGAGGGAGGGGGTAGGGAAAAAGAAATGAAAATGAAGGAAGAGGGAGAGGAGGAGGGAGAGGGAGAAAGAGAGGAAGAGGGAGAGAAAAATAAAGCTGAGAATATAGAAGTAGAAATAAAAAGCAATAAAATGAAAAAAAATGACTAAGAAAAATGAAAGAATGAATGAAAGGAAGAAGAAAAGGAGGAAAATAAAGAAAATAACAGAACGGAAGAGAGAGAGAGAGAGAGAGAGAGAGAGAGAGAGAGAGAGAGAGAGAGAGAGAGAGAGTGAGAGAGAGAGCGAGGCAAAGAAAATGATGACAAGAAGGAAGAAGGCAACACAGAAAACAAGAAGACAATGAATAAGAGAACCAACAACAACAATAACAACAACAGCAGCAGCAGCAGCAGCAACAACAACAACAACAACAACAACAACAACAACAACAACAATCCCACGAATAAAACAAGACCCTGAAAACAAACAAACAAACAAACAAACAAACAACATATATTAGTTCACGGAGAAAGTACACAAGAGAGAGAGAGAGAGAAAAAAAAGAGAAAGAGAGAGAGAGAGAGAGGGAGTCACATTCCTTCATCCAGGTAATATTTTCGGTCAATTAAGAACAGGTAAGAGAGACACAGGTAGAGGGAAGAGATACGCAGGTGAGCACAGTGGCTAGGAACCTTCAGAACAGGTGAGAGACACAGGTAGAGGGAAAAGATACGCAGGTGAGCACAGTGGCTAGGAACCTTCCCCCTTTTACCTATTCGAATAATGACAGATTACTCATATTAGGGAAAGGGAAACGTTGTAATGCAAGAGTTTATTATTTTTCTCCTTTCATCTTTCTTTTCCTCAATTTTCTTTCATCTCTTTTCCTCAGTCTTCTTTAATCTTTCTTTTCCTCAACAATGAAATGAAGTCTTGTATTTTTTTTTTACTTTCTCGTCTCTTTATTTTCTTCCCTCCTGTGTTATTCTTCTTTGTTTTTCTGTTTGTTTATCTATTAGTTTATTTTATGCCTATCTTCATGTTTTGTTTCTCAGTTGTATGTGTTCAAACTCTTTCCTGGTTTTTTTTTTTTATCTCTCGTCTGTCCGTCTGTCTTCCTTCACTACCAAAACTCTGACATTTCTCCTTATTTTCTCTATTTCTTTCATTCCTACCTTCATATTTCAGTTTTTACTTGTATATTCTAAATTTCTCTCTGTTTCTCTATGTCTCACCTCTCTACATTCTTTTCATTCCTAAACAGTGAAAAATCTGCATCTCTCTCTATTTTCCTTTTTTTCATTACAACCTTCATTTTTTGTTCTTTCTTACTTTGTTTACTCAATTGTTCTCTCACTGTGCTTCTGTATATCTCACCGCTCCATCTTTTTCCTTCCTAAACAGTGAAAACTCTGCATCTTTCTGTATTTTCCTTTTTCATGGCTATCTTCATACGTTGCTTTTCTATTTGTATATTCTAAAATTTCCTCGCCCTCTTTCCAGTCTTTTTTATTTAGTTTTTTTTTTCATTTCTACCATGTGGGCTTTTCACGGAAATTTATGGGGTCAAGGGGAAACTTTTTGGGTTACCTCCTATCTCAAAGCCCACCCGCTAGGAAACCGTTGCCCAGAGTGAGGAAGCCCAACCTACACTCGGACCGTGGACAGGATTCGAACCCGTGCGCTTGGAGACCCCTCGGACCCCAAAGCACGCATGGTTCCACTGTTACCACGGCTGGGCCTTAAAAATCTCTGGCTCTTTATCTTTTCTTCATGGCTATCTTTATGTCTCACTTTTCATTTGTATATCCAAAAATTCTCTCTCTGTTTCTATATGCCTCACCTCTCTATCTCCTTTTTTTTCCTTCCTACATCGTGAAAACTCAGCATCTTTCTGTATTTTCATCATAGGTGACTTCATATATTGCTTTCTTTATTTTGCTTTCTCTAAGGTTGTCTTCCTGTGCTTCTGTATGTCTCAGCTCTAAATCTTTTTCCTTCCTAAACTGTGAAAACTCCGCATTTTTCCGTATTTTCCTTTTTCATCATTACCTTCATTTTCTATTTACTCTTTTTTTGTTTATTCTTAAGTTCTCTTGCTGTGATTATGTGTGTCTCGTCTCCCTACCTTCTTTTTCCTTCTCAAACTGTGAAAACTTTGCATCTTTCTGTATTTCTATCATGGCTACCTTTTATTTTATCCTCTTTTTCATTTATATATGCTAAAATTCTCTCCTGTTTCTTTCTGTCTCTGTCTGTCTTTTTTCACTCTTTCTTGTTAAACTCTGGAATTTTGAGCATTTTTCTGTATTTCTATAATGGCTACCTTTATTTTTATCCTTTTTCATTTATATATGTTAAAATTCTCTCCCTGTTTCTTTCTGTGTGTGTCTGTCTTTCTTCACTCCTTCCTCGTTAAACTCTGGAATTTTGAGCATTTTTCTGTATTTCTATCATGGCTATCTTCATAATTTCTCTTTTCGTATTTGTATGAGCTAAAATTCTTTCGTTATTTCTATCTCTTCTGTCTGTCTGTCTGTCTTCACTCCTTCCTTGCTAAAACTTTGGAAATTTGAGCATCTTTCTGTGTTTCTCCTCCCGTCTGTCTGTTTGTGACCTGAACTGTCTCAAATCGCAAAAAAAAAAAATGAAATAAATAGATAAAT
>NC_059264.1:1344082-1346582 GCF_017591435.1 Portunus trituberculatus | reverse complement strand
TTCTTCAGGTGTGGGCATGGGGTGAAGAAAACGGGAAGTGTGCCGTGCCATGGTGTCTGGTTACGGGGAGGAGGAGGAGGAGGAGGAGGAGGAGGAGGAGAGGTTGGTTATGTATGTGGTGGTGGTGGTGGTGGTGGTGGTGGTGGTGATGATGATGATAACAACAATAAGTAACTACTACTACTATTACTACAACTACTGCTACTACTACTACTACTACTACTACTACTACTATTACTATACTAGTACTATTACTACTACTACTACAACTACTTCTACAATAGCAACAACAACAGCAACTACTACTACTACTACTACTACTACTACTACTACTACTACTACCACCACCACCACTACTACTACTACTTCTACAACAGCAACAACAACAGCAACTATTACTACAACTACTACCACCACCACTACTACTACTACTACTACTACTACTACTACTACTACTACAACAACAACAACAACAACAACTACTACTACTACTACTACTACTACTACTACTACTACCACCACCACTACTACTACTACTACTACTACTACTACTACAACAACAACAACAACAACAACAACAACAACTACTACTACTACTACTACTACTACTACAATCATTTGCCAAAACAAATAAACGACTTAATAAACATCAAAAGTGTAAAAAAAAACAAGACAATTTTGAGAATACACTAACTAAATCAATCCTTCAGTTCCGAGATACATACATACATACATACATACATACATACACCACAACCACCACCACCACCACCACCACCACGCACCAAACACCAAACCGAAGTCGTCACCACACCCAGGATTCCGAACACACCTGGTTGTCAAGGTAACCAGCTCAGGCACAGACGCTAAGCCAGTGATAAGGTGTGCATAGAGGAGAACATTTGCTACGACCACAGGAACGACTACTACTACTACTACTACTACTACTACTACTACTACTACTACTACTACTGCTACTGCTACTACTACTACTACTGTTGCTGCTATTACCACAACGACAACGACTACTACTACTACTACTACTGCCACTACTACTACTACTACTACTACTACTACTACTACTACTACTGCTACTACTGTGGAAGACTAATGCAAGAAGAATAATCCAGTGTGTGTGTGTGTGTGTGTGTGTGTGTGTGTGTGTGTGTGTGTGTGTGTGTGTGTGTTTCGAGCACACACACACACCTGCCTACACACCTGTTCTTTTATACACAGGTAAGCAAATGATGTATTATTATCATTATCATTATTATCACTATTATTATTATTATTATTGTTATTATCATTATTATTACCATTTCTAGTTCCTACACAGGTTAAATGCATAACGAAATTGATTAGAGAGAGAAATGAGGAGGAGGAGGAGGAGGAGGAGGAGGAGGAGGAGGAGGAGGAGGAGGAGGACGAGAAGGAGGAGGCGCAAGAAGAAGAAGAAGAAGAAGAAGAAGAAGAAGAAGAAGAAGAAGAGGAGGAGGAGGAGGAGGAGGAGGAGGAATACAAAGGAATACAAAGGAAAGCCAAACAGCAACAGACCTGTTGGTCCTTTCGAGGCTGTTTGGTAACTACTTCTAACTGGCTACAGATAAGAGAGACAGGACAGTACAGGAGAAGGCTCCTCCCCACCCACCACTCCCTCCAGCTTTCGCTGGCATGGAAAATAGCTTGGAAAAGTACCATGCAGTATGGAAAAAACTGACATGGAATTTTCACAGGAAAGGATGAAAGGAGATTCTATTATTCACCCTACGGTGAACTCTACATATCTATCTATAAAGTTAATATAGTATCATGTTTAATTATTCAGACAAGAAGAGAGCTTGTTGGGGTTATTCTTTAAATATTTATCAATTTTGTTTTTGAATGATGCAATGGAAGTACTGTTTACTATTTCAGAAGGAAGCTTATTCCAAATGTTAACTATTCTATTAAAGAAAAAGTGCTTTGCCTCGTGGGTTTTAAAGCGTTTTGGTGTAATTTTAAATCCATTATTCCTTGTTATGGTGGAATGATCAATAGTAAAATATTTATTTACATCAAGGTTGTTGTATCCCTGAAAAATTTTGAAAACTTCGATTAGGTCTCCTCTTATCCTGCGCTTTGTTAAGCTGAATAAATTTAATGCTTCCAGTCGTTCCTCATACGGCTTGTTTCTCAATCTCGGAATCATCTTGGTCACTCTACGCTGGATCCTTTCCAGTTTTTCAATGTCTTTTCTGTAATATGGTGACCAGAACTGCACACAGTATTCAAGCTGAGGACGCACCAATGAGTTATATAAAGTAAGGATAACTTTTTCTGATTTAAATTCAAAGGTTCTTCCAATGAACCCAACTAATTTATTTGCATTCTTTACTGCTTCTGTGCAGTGTTTGCTCGGCTTGAGATCTTTAGACACCACAACACCAAGATCTTTTTCATTCTCAGCACTTTCCAGAGGTACATTACTCATTACGTATTTTGCTTGTACATTGTTACTTCC
>NC_059264.1:1334082-1339082 GCF_017591435.1 Portunus trituberculatus | reverse complement strand
GTGAAGAAATGAGAGAAAATGCAAAATTACCTTAGTCCTTCATTAAAAACCCGATAATGAATGCAACAGAAAATGGAGCGATATATATTAATGAGAGGAAGAAAACGAGCGCATTTTAATACATAACTGCGCTAAAAAAGGAAATTATGACGACAGAGAGAGAGAGAGAGAGAGAGAGAGAGAGAGAGAGAGAGAGAGAGAGAGAGAATATGTACTTGCTTTTCATATTGTATCCTCTCTCTCTCTCTCTCTCTCTCTCTCTCTCTCTCTCTCTCTCTCTCTCTCTCTCTCCGCTGGCAACACTCGAGGGAATGGCTAAATCTTGAATATTATAACATTTTCTCGACCGTGAGGAGGAGGAGGAGGAGGAGGAGGAGGAGGAGGAGGAGGAGGAGGAGGAGGATATATGAGAGAAAACCTTACTAATGATATGACTACCACTACATATTACTACTACTACTACTACTACTACTACTACTACTACTACCACGAAAACAATTTAAATGACGAGAATGAAATATGTCACTTCTAGAGAGAGAGAGAAGGAGAACTGAGAGACAAAGATAGAGAGCTGACTGTACTCTTAACTCCTTCAGTACCAGGACGCGTTTCCATATTCACTCTGCTTACTATTTGGTGACTTTCTACAGCTTCAGAAACTCATGTGGGGGATTAAAATAGTGAAGACTGTGGCCATTAATCTTCTGACCCCCATAGACCCTTCCTAATGTCAATAAAATGGTCTAATCGTGCACAAATCTTGAGGTGAAAATGTGTCCCAGTACTGAAGGGGCCAAGACGTGGATGACAGACTGCAATGGTTTGTCTGTAAGTAAGGGGTGTGTTTGTGGGAAGTTGGAAAAAAATTGAAGGGGAAAAAAAAGAAAAAAATGGAGAAAAAATGAAAAAAATGAAGAGAAAAAAATGAAGAGAAAAAATGAAAAAAAGAAGAAAAAAATGAAAAAAATAAGAAAAAATGAAAAATGAAAAGAAAAAATGAGAAAAAAGAGAAAAAAATGAAATGATAAAAATGGAAAAAAATGAAGAGAAAAATGAAAAGAGAGAAAAAAAGAAAATAAATAGTAGTGGTTAGGATAGGCAAATAGTCTAATAGCTAAAAAATGGTCAAGTGTTTCAACTATTTTTGGTAATGTAATGTTTTGAGTGTAACGGGAAGAGTTGGGAAGTGTAGAACAACAACAACAATAACAACAACAACAACAACAACAACAACAACAACAACAACAACAACAACAACAACAACAACAACACTAATGATTTGATGTATGTTTCTTAATCTTTATCAATTTGCAGCTTGTTTACTCTGCTCTCTCTGTCTTCCTCCTCTTCTTTGTGTGAGGAGGAGGAGGAGGAGGAGGAGGAGGAGGAGGAGGAGGAGGAGGAGGAGGAGGAGGACAGACTAAGAGCATTCAGGGACATCAATTTTCACCCAAGGGAACAAATAACCCTGTGGTAAATTAGTGGGTTAGGTCTCTCTCTCTCTCTCTCTCTCTCTCTCTCTCTCTCTCTCTCTCTCTCTTTCATTTACTTCATCTTTTTATTTGAGTGAGCGGCGCCGTGATTGTAAAAGCGATGTGTTTGTTGTTGCTGTTCTTTTTTTTTTCATTTGATTTTTTCATTTATCTATTCATTTGTGTCGCTTCAATCAGTGCCTGCTTTGTGTGCGTGTGCGTGTGTGTGCGTGTGTGTGTGCGTGTGTGTGTGTGTGTGTGTGTGTTGCTGTCTAGACATATACATTGCAATCCTCCTCAATATTTTACCTTATTCATCTCTATTCTGTATTTGTGTCACGTGTCACGGTTCATTCTATTCCTTCACCTTTGTTCACTTCACTGTGTTCTGATCCACCTGCGTTCCTTCACCACTCTGAAAAGGACATCATTAAACTCATCCATTCGCTGACTCACTGACTCATCCATTGACTGACGTGTAGGTTAACTCACACACACACCCACTTACTGTATCAAATCCCTTCTTAACCTATTTCTCTCCCTCACACACACACACACACACACACTTCTCACTCACTTATTAACGTATTCGACTCTCTCTCTCTCTCTCTCTCTCTCTCTCTCTGTCTGTCTGTCTCACTGCCCATCTCTTTTCCAGACACGAGCAGCCATCCTGAGCTGGAATTACTGGGAGCAGCGTGGATACAGTGCCTTCAGTACAACGCTAAGGACAACTGTGTGCTGGCTGCAGGTGTGTGTGTGTGTGTGTGTGTGTGTGTGTGTGTGTGTGTGTGTGTGTGTGTGTGTGTGTGTGTGTGTGTGTGTGTGTGTGTAGGAAAGAAATGTATGACCGACTGACTGACTGACTGACTGACTGACTGACTGACTGAATGAGTGAATGAAAAATGGAAGGAAAGAAGGAAGGAAGGAAGGAAGGAAGGAAGGAAGGATGGAAGAAAATAAATAACTAAATGAAAAAATGAAAGAAAGAATGAAGGAAGGTTGGAAGGAACAAAAGAAAGAAGGAAATTAAAGAAAGAAGGAGTGAATGAATGAATGAATGAAAGGAAGGAAGGAAGGAAAGACATAAAGTTAACCTGTCCTTACCTGCAGCCTTACCGAGAGAGAGAGAGAGAGAGAGAGAGAGAGAGAGAGAGAGAGAGAGAGAGAGAGAGAGAGAGAGAGAGAGAGAGAGAGAGAGAGAGAGAGAGAAACACAACTAAAAAAAAAACACCCTTATGACACAAATATAACACCTCCTCCCCTCTCTCTCTCTCTCTCTCTCTCTCTCTCCCCCAGGTCTAAGCAACGGACAGGTCTCTTGGTGGGACTCACGGCAAGGGTCTAAGGCAGCGGGCACAACTGGACTGTCGGTAAGCCACAGACAGATGGTGACGGCGCTTACCTGGCTGGCCCACAAGACGAGGTGTGAGCTGTTCTCTGTCTCGCTTGATGGACAGGTAGGTGGTGGTGGTGGTGGTGGTGGTGGTGAGGATGAATGAAGGAAGGAAGGAAGGATAGAAATGAAAAGAAAAGGATAGAATGAATGAATGAATGAAGGAAGGAAAAAATTGAAAGAAAGGAAAGGAAGCGGAGAGCGAAGGAAGGAAGGAAGGAAAAAAAAGGAATGACAGTAATAATAATAATAATAATAATAATAATAATAATAATAATAATAATAATAATAATAATAATAATAACAACAACAACAACAACAACAACAACAACAACAACAACAACAACAACAACAAAAACAACTAAGAAAGTCCAAATATTTGTTTTATATATCTACTACTACTACTACTACTACTACTACTACTACTACCACTACCACTACTACTACTACAGCAACAACTTTCTTCCCCTCTCATCTGTGTCTTTCCCTGTCAAAGTTTCCCCTTCCTATTTCCCCTTTTTGCTTAACCTAGCTGAAGTTTCCCTCACACTCTCCTCTCTCTCTCTCTCTCTCTCTCTCTCTCTCTCTCTCTCTCTCTCTCTCTAGCGGTGGAAATGGAAAGATAAACTAACAATTATGGAAAGAAGACAAACAGGCGGGTGTGTAGATAAGGTGTGGCGAGGCAGGCAGGTGTAATCAGTTGTGTGTTCAGGTGTGTACTGAGGAGGTGTGGGAAATATGACCTTCTCTTAATAGCACACATGAATACCTGAGTGTGTGTGTGTGTGTGTGTGTGTGTGTGTGTGTGTGTGTGTGTGTGTGTGTGTGTGTGTGTGTGTGTACAAGGTGTGATATTGTGTGTTATAGTAGGTAAGGTATATTCTCTCTCTCTCTCTCTCTCTCGCTCAATAGGTAGATTAATATTGCAGTGAGAGAGAGAGAGAGAGAGAGAGAGAGAGAGAGAGAGAGAGAGAGAGAGAGAGAGAGAGAGAGAGAGAGAGAGAGAGAGAGAGAGAGAGAGAGAGAGAGAGAGAGAGAGAGAGAGAGAGAGAGAGAAAATGAAAAAAACACACAGAGACACACACACACACACACACACACACACACACACACACACACACACACACACACACACACACACACACACACACACACACACACACACCACCAACCCGTCAATCAACAGGTACTATGGTGGGACACGAGGAAACTGAGTGAGCCAACAGACAGCCTCGTTTTGGACCCAGCCAAGGAGGACCCGCCTAGCCACGCACGAGCCCTCAGCGCCACTTGCCTTGAGTATGAACCAACCATGCCCACGAAGCTAATGGTGGCGACGGAGCAGGGACAAGTCGTGGCGTGTAATAGAAGGGCCAGGAGTGCGCCGGAGAGGATAAGTAAGTTAGCAGTGTGTTTGAGGGAGTAAGAGAGAGCAAGAGCCAGGAGTAAACAGAACAGAATGAGTAAGTTAGGAGTGTGTTTTGGATGAGTAAGGAAAGGCAAGAGGAGAAAGAGAGAGGGGAGGAAGGAAGGATGTCTGGAGTGGAAGGGATAGAAATAAACAAGAGGGGAGAAAAAGAGAAGAGGATAGGAGGAAGAGAGGGAGTGAATGAACCAGGAAAAAATATAGAAGTGAAGGAAAGAGAAGAGGGAGGAGGGCAGTGACGGAAGGGGAGTAATGGAAGGGGAAATCTGGCTTTTTTAAGTTTGGGGTGGCTGGCAGAGAGAGAGAGAGAGAGAGAGAGAGAGAGAGAGAGAGAGAGAGAGAGAGAGAGAGAGAGAGAGAGAGAGCTTTAACTAGTCTTCAAGTTCCGCGTTTCTACTAATGCTACTACTACTACTACTACTACTACTACTACTACTACTACTACTACTACTACTACTACTACTACTACTACTACCACCACCACCACCACATCCCACCCCAATACCCCCCACCACCACCACCACCACCACCACCACCACCACTACAACCACCACCACCACCCACAGGTCTGATCTACAACGCCCACATCTCACCCGTCTATTCCATACAACGCAACCCATTTTTCCTCAAGAACTTCCTGACGGTGGGTGACTGGACCATCAAACTGTGGGCCGAGGACTTCAAGGAGTCGCCCATCCTGTGGACC
>NC_059264.1:1321582-1329082 GCF_017591435.1 Portunus trituberculatus | reverse complement strand
CCGTCTCCTAGGTGTGGGCAGTCAGTTGGGCACCCTCTCCCTCCTTCACGTGCCCCCCAGACTGGTGCAGCCCTCTGACAAACACGAGAAACTGGCCTTCACTGCGGTGTGTGTGTGTGTGTGTGTGTGTGTGTGTGTGTGAGAGAGAGAGAGAGAGAGAGAGAGAGAGAGAGAGAGAGAGAGAGAGAGAGAGAGAGAGAGAGAGAGAGAGAGAGAGAGAGAGAGAGAGAGAGAGAGAGAGAGAGAGAGAGAGAGTGTGTGTGTGTGTGTGTGTGTGTGTGTGTGTGTGTGTGGGGCGCTGCTCCACCTCCTGGTACTTAGATGAGTTTTTTTTAAGAGACTGAGTTTTGATGGTTCCTGTTTTTTTTTTTTTTTTTTTTTTTTTTTCACTTTTTGACATGATTTTTGAAGAGGTTCTGAGTTTTTTTGGAATTTTTGTGTTTTGATTTTGTTCTACTTTCTTTTTTTTTTCTTTTTTCCACTTTTTTCGATTTTTTACTTTTTTTACTTTTCCAATTTAGTTTTAGAGTTTTTCAATAATTTTTTTTTCGAGATTTTTGATGTTTTCTGATAAAATATTTTGCTTTATTTTACTTTTTTTTTTTGAATGAATGTAAATATGTCTGTCTGTCTGTCTGTCTGTCTGTATGTATGTCCTTATCTTCTTTATCATTCTCTTCTAAAAAACCTCTTCTTCCTCCTTCTCCTCTATCATCATCCTTCTCTTCCTCTTTCTCTTCTACTAGTATCTCTGTCTCCTCTTCTTCCTCTCATTATCATCATTTTCTCTTCCTCTTTCTTCTCCTACCTCCTCCTCCTCCTCCTCCTCCTCCTCCTCGTCCTATCACCATCATCTTCTCTTCCTCTTTCTCTTCTATCACAACTACCTCCTCCAACCACCACCACCACCACCACCATCTTCTCTACTACTTCTACTACGACCACACTCTCATCACCACAATCTCCCTCACCACCACCACCACTACTTCAGATCCTGGAGAGAGAAACACGACGAGAGAGAGTCCTGGAGGCGCGGCACAAGGAACAGAGGCTAAGGGAACGAGTCAAGGGCGGAGGGGCACGGACAGCGGCGGCGGCGGCGGCGGCAGTAGCGGTAGGAGGCGCAGGAGGAGGAGGAGGAGGAGGAGGAGGAGGAGGAGGAGGAGGAGGAGGAGGAGGAGGAGAGAAGGAAAATACCTCCACTTCACCCGATGATCCAATTAGTAACGCCGAGAGAGACTATTTCCAGCAGGTAGAGAAGGTAAGTGGTGGTGGTGGTGGTGGTGGTCATAGTCGTAGTAGTAGTAGTAGTAGTAGTAGTGGTAGTGGTAGTGGTGGTGGTAGTGGTAGTGGTGGTAACACACAAACAGAGAGTGGAAATGACGAGGCAAAGTTCAAATTTTTCCACCAGTAGCTTTCCAGTATTGTGTGCACACCAGAGAGAATTAGGCAGTGTAATTCACCTCGGTCGTCTGCTGGTCACCCAGCCAGTCTTCTCCATTACGGAGCGAGCTCAGAGCTCATAGACCGATCTTCGGGCAGGACTGAGACCACAACACACTCCACACACCGGGAAAGCGAGGCCACAACCCCTCGAGTTACATCCCGTACCTATTTATTTAGTGCTAGGTGAACACACCCCACACATTAAGAGGCTTGCCCATTTGCCTCGCCGCGACGGGACTCGAACCCGGCCCTCTCGATTGTGAGTCGAGCGTGCTAACCACTACAGTACGCGGTGTTTTGCACCATAAGCGAGGTACGTTGTGGTGCGCTAACGGTTTATATAGTACACCTGAATGTCAGCGTTAGTCACTGCGCCACCTATTTTCATACAAAATTAACATAACTTGTCAGTGAATCCATCGTTATTATGCCTGGCTGTCAAATGCTTGAGAAGAAACATGTCTTGTCTCAACAAATAAGGAATTGTGGGTAACGCGTAAGCCCTCCATAAAAGCCCTCTGAGGGAAGCGCGCCAACCAGGGTAGGGCATTACTAGACTGTAGTAAATCTAAATTGTACTGGTCCACAGGGTGAGGCAGACAATCCGTGCCACGTTGCCATATCTTTCATTACTTCAAAGAAAACTGAATAACAGTTTTTATTCAATTTAATGCATGATTTCGCTAAAAAAAAAAAAATGTTGGGGACACAAGAGATAAGAAGATCTGTGCAGTAAGTCAATAAACACAGTGAAGGCGCAGGTTATAACACTGAAAACGAGACTGGTAATTTACATAATATTTACTGTTATGTCCTCTCGAGATGCCCAGTAACACAGTGAGTGGTGACAAGAAACAAGATGAGACACCATTTTATTTCAGTTACTGCCCCAAAATCCACTTATTTATTGAACACCATTGGATGGAGGGACTTTCTTTTTTTTTTGGCGGTACAACACACAGTAAGGCAGGGAAACATCAGTGTGTACTTCCATTGTGGCGACCAGAAAGGGAGTCAGTCGATTTGCCCGTGCATGCCTGCCTGATGACCTAACTCCTCTTCCCCAGAGAGAGAGAGAGAGAGAGAGAGAGAGAGAGAGAGAGAGAGAGAGAGAGAGAGAAAATACGAAGCTAGTTTGCAATCTTTTTCACTTATTCTTTTCTTTTCCTTTTACGCCTTGACAGTCAAGAGGAATTACTAACTACTTGATGAGAACGATTTTGATAACTTGTGGATAAAAACAAAGAACTTAAGACACCTATCGCGATAACCAGACATATCTATCGCGTAAACCAGACAGTAGGAGCATTGAGCCGGCGTGGCCTCCCTTCACTCATAGTACTCCAGGTTGAGACACTGCAGCGATAGAGAGCAGCGCGACATCCGCCATCATACCACATACAATCTTGCACTACTGGTAAACTTTCGTGGTCGTATTCCAGTCTGGAGGTTTCGTAGTTCATATTGTGGTGGTGGTGGTGGTGCTGGTGGTAGTAGTAGTAGTAGTAGTAGTAGTGGTAGTAGTAGTAGTAGCCTAATAGTAGTAGTAGTAGTAGTGAAATGGCAAGATGTGTGTTATGTAAAACTCTCTCTCTCTCTCTCTGTGTGTGTGTGTGTGTGTGTGTGTGTGTGTGTGTGTGTGTGTGTGTGTGTGTGTGTGTGTGTGTGTGTGTGTGAAGGAAAGGTTATAATGAGAGAGAGAGAGAGAGAGAGAGAGAGAGAGAGAGAGAGAGAGAGAGAGAGAGACGCCGCAAGCTGTTATTCCTCTAAATACAGACATTCTCTCTCTCTCTCTCTCTCTCTCTCTCTCTCTCTCTGTCCTCTATCTTATCTTATCTTCGTTCATTTTATCACCAGAAGTGGCAAGTGTGTGTGTGTGTGTGTGTGTGTGTGTGTGTGTGTGTGTGTGTGTTATCTATTAAGTGATTTCTCGTGTTTTGCTAATTAATTTTCAGCATTTCTCTTTCACTGTTGTTGTTGTTGTTGTTGTTGTTGTTATTCAGAGTACATCTTCTTTTCTTCTGTTCTGTTTTATCTTTTTGTATCCAAGCAGTAACAGTAGCAGCAATAGTGGCAGTAGTAGTAGTAGTAGAGGTAGTAGCGAAGTGGATAAGGTGGTGAGTGTGGGATTGGGCACACGTCCATGCACAGGTTGGAATTCCACCATGTGCCAACTTGAAACTTTGTCATTTGTCGAGTGGTTTAAAGTTAGCTACGTGTCACCATGGTACCCAGATTTTAGGTGGAGGTGTAATTGCCTTACACCAAAGATGCGCTTGGGTGGTGATATGGATACCACTATAAATTTTCGTCTCATCAATTCCCTTCCTCTGACTAACTGTCTTAAGCCTCTTTCTCACCGCCAGAATGTTGCATCCCTTTCTATCTTTTATCGCTATTTTCATGCTAACTGTTCTACTGATCTTGCTAACTGCATGCCTCCCCTCCTGCGGCCTCGCTGCACAAGGCTTTCTTCTTCCTCTCATCCCTATTCTGTCCAACTCCTCTAATACAAGAGTTAACCAGTACTATCAATCATTCATCCCTTTCACTGGTAAACTCTGGAACTCCCTGGCTCTGTATTTCCATCTTCCTACGACTTAACTTCTTTGAACAGAGAGGTGTCGAGACATTTGTCCCTTGCTTTTGGACGACTCTTTGGACCTTTTAGGGAACCTGCAGCTCCAGTGGGCCTTTGTTTTTTTCTAACATTTTGTAGACCATAGCAGCGTTCTCTCTTGCATAACAAAAATACATAAATAGATAAAAAAAATAAAACTGCCTGCGCCGCTAATGGGTGGAAGTTGAACAGCGATTCCCATACTCTTCAAGTAGACCTACAGGCGCTATAGACCATAACATTAAAAATAGTAGCAGAAAAAGTAGCAGTAGCAGTAGCAGCAGAAACGGTAGCAGCATCAAAATACGCAAATAATCTCATATAATGTCTAACAAGTACTTTTTCTCTCCTTTTCTCCTTTCAATGTCTCAAGATCAAGGAGGAGCTGGAGCGGGAGGAGCGGGAGCAGGAGCAGCGGGAGGGGCAGGGCAACAGCGGGGTGTCGGTGGAGGTTACCCAGGCACCTGACGAAGCCACGACCAGCGGGAATGAACCTTCAAACCGCGCCCATGTGTGTGACTGGGGCTTCAGAGAGAGAGAGAGAGAGAGAGAGAGAGAGAGAGAGAGAGAGAGAGAGAGTCCATATACCTTACCTATCTATCTATCTATCTACCATATTTTTCTCATCCTGCCCTTAAAAACCCTTTATTACATCTCTTAGGACACTTTAGCACCTCCTCACCTCTCCCCTCATGTCAGCTCTCTTAGATCACTTCAGTACACTTCAATGCATCTGCTTAACGCCATCTACAGGGAGACAGAGAGAGGAAGAATGCAAATGAAAGGAGAGAGGAGAGAGAGAGAATGACAAAAGAGTGAATGGGAGAAGGAAAAAGAGAAGAGTGAGGATTGGAGAGAGAGAGAAAGAGGGGAAGAATAAAAATGGAAGAGAGAAAGAGAGAATGAATGACAGAGAAGGAGTGAGAATGAAGGAGTGAAGGAAGGAAGGAAGGATAAAGAGTGAAGACAGAAGGGGATAAGGTCAAAATGAATAAATAGTGAAAGAGGAAGAGTGAGAAAGAGTGAATGAGAGAAATAATTGAATGAGGAAGAAGGAAAGGAATGAATAAATGCGAGGGAGAGTGAATGACAGAGAAGGAGAGGAAGTGACAGGGAGGGAATGAAGGAGGTAAGGCAGGAGTGAATAAAAAGAGGAAGACAAAAACGAGAAAGAGTGAATGAGAAGGGAAGTGAGTGAGGAAGAATGAAAGAAATGAAAGAAATGAATGAAGAACAGAAAACAAGAAATGATGAGACAGAAAAGAAATAAAACAACGAAAAAAAAAATAAATACGAAAAAAAAAAAAAAAACGAACGAATGAATAAGAGAAAGAAATAAAGAAGGAATAAGGAACGGTTCACAATACAATCGGTGCTTCGAACCTTGGAACGAGACAGTGAACCCGAAGCTCCGACTCGTGTAATTGGACCAGGTAATGACAGCAATTAATGGGCAGGAGTAATTAGTGAAGGTAGAACAGGTAATAATGACCAACTAACACACACACACACACACACACACACACACACACACTCTCTCTCTCTCTCTCTCTCTCTCTCTCTCAACTGAAACAGCCTCCTCCTTCTTCTTTCTCTTCTTGTGATATTCCTCTTTATCCCAGCCTTCTTCTTCCTTCTCTCCTTTATCCAAGCCTTCTTCTTCTTCCTCCTCCTCTCTCCTCCTCTTCACCCCAGCCTTTTTCTCCCTTTTTCCTTCTCCTCCCTCTTTCTTCTTCCTCCTCTTCTTTTAATCTTCCTCTTTATCCCTTCCTTCTTCCTCCTTCATCCTCATCTCCTTCCTCTAATCACCCTCTTTATCCCAGCTTTCTTCTTCTTCCTTCTTCCTCTTCCCCCTCTTCTAATCATCCTCTTTATCCCAGCTTTCTTCTTCCTTCTTTCTCCTCCTCCTTCCTCTTCTTCTAATCTTCGTCTTCCTCTTTCCTCAGGGCATGGATCAGCTGTCAGCAGGAGAGAGTGACGAGCCGAAGAGTTACTCAAGCAGTGGGTCAGCAGAGAGGTAGTAGAAGAGGCGCTGGCTGACTGCTGACTAATGGCTGACAGATGCTTCACTGGTGGCTGATGGCTGGCTGACTGGTGGCTGATGGCTGACAGATGGTTGACTTGTGGCTGATTGGTGGCTGATGGCTGACAGATGGTTGACTTGTGGCTGATTGGTGACTGATGGCTGACAGATGGTTGACTTGTGGCTGATTGGTGACTGATGGTTGACAGATGGTTGACTTGTGGCTGATTGGTGACTGATGGCTGACAGATGGTTGACAGATGGTTGACTTGTGGCTGATTGGTGACTGATGGCTGACAGATGGTTGACAGATGGTTGACTTGTGGCTGACTGGTGGCTGATGGCTGACAGATAGTTGACTGGTGGCTGATTGGTGACAGATGGTTGACAGATGGTTGACTTGTGGCTGATTGGTGGCTGATGGCTCACAGATGGTTGAGAGATGGTTGACTTGTGGCTGACTGGTGGCTGATGGCTGACAGATGGTTGACAGATGGTTGACTTGTGGCTGACTGGTGGCTGATGGCTGGCTAATGGATGACTACTAGCTGAGTTACCTAACCTAACCTAACCTAACCTAACCTAACCTAACCTTACCTAACCTTAGCCTAACTTAACCTAACCTAACTTAAAATATCCTAATCATACTTCACCTTATCTAAACTGAACCTAACCTAACCTTATATAATGTAACTTAATTCTAACCTCACTTAAATCTTAACCTAACTTAACCTAACTTAACCTAACCCAACCTAACCTAACCTAACCCAACCTAACCCAACCCAATCTAACATTATGGGTGATTAATTGATTGTGTGAAGTTTTCGGATAAATTGAGAATGAAATACTTAAAGGAAATAAATAAATAAAAGATCAACAACAACAACAAAAAAAAAAAATGAGTAGACAAACAATCAAACTGTACAAATTTACAATAAAGATTAGTAAAATAAAAAAAAAGATGAAAAATAACCCCAGAGAGAGAGAGAGAGAGAGAGAGAGAGAGAGAGAGAGAGAGAGAGAGATTTCATATTGTCTCTCGCTTTCGTAATGCGGCACAAAGTTTGGAGAAAAGAAAGAGGTGCGTAAGGAGGAGGAGGAGGAGGAGGAGGAGGAGGAGGAGGAGGAGGAGGAGGAGGAGGAGGAGGAGGAGGAGGAGGAGGAGGAGGAGGAGGAGGAGGAGGAGGAGGAGGAGGAGGAGGAGGAGGAGGAGGAGGAGGAGGAGGAGGAGGAATACAAAGGAATACAAAGGAAAGAAGACAGCAACATAGAGGAGAGGAGGAGGAGGAGGAGGAGAAGAAGAAGAAGAAGAAGAAGAAGAAGAAGAAGAAGAAGAAGAAGAAGAAGAAGAAGAAGAAGAAGAAGAAGAAGAAAAAGAAAAAGAAAAAGAAGAAGAAGAAGAAGAAGAAGA
>NC_059264.1:1294082-1301582 GCF_017591435.1 Portunus trituberculatus | reverse complement strand
GACGTAAAGCTTTTGATTCCACTCTATCTAACAAAACATGTGAAGAGTTAGGTTAGGTTAGATTAAGTAAAGTAAGATAAGATAAGGTAAGGTAAGGTTAGGTTAGGTTAGGAAGGGAAAGCAAATGAGAACTAAATAGCAGTAAAAGAAAAGAGAGGAAGACAGAAGGAAAGAAAGAAAGAAAGACAACAAAACAGAGAGAAACAAATGAAGACAAACTAAACAAGCAAACACAGGAACTTGATGCCAAACAAAAACAGACAAAAAAAAAAAAAAAACACATTCAACAAACAAAAAACAAACAAACAAAGGAAGGAAGGAAGGAAGCAAAGCAGACGAGATAATTAATACTTTACAGGTGGAAACAATTAACTGTCACACCTGTTAATTGTCACACAGGTAAGGAGGAGAAAGAACACCAACACAAACGAACACAAGGGAAAAACAAAGCAAAAATATTGGATAAGGTGCAATATATAGAAGAGGAAGAGGAAGAGGAGGAAGAGGAGGAGGAGGAGGAGGGAAAAGGAATGACCAGCTATTACTTATCTCTCTCTTCCTCCTCCTCTTCCTCCTTTTCCTTCCCTATCTTCCACTTTCATCTTTCTCTTCCTTCTTCCCTCCTCCTCTTCCTTCCTCTCCTCTTCACCCTTCTCGTTACTCTTCCCAATCGTCTCTTACCTTCCTCCTCCTCCTCCTCCTCCTCCTCCTCCTCCTCCTCCTCCTCCTCCTCCTCCTCCTCCTCCTCTTCTTCCCTTCCTCTCTTTCTCTCTTCCTTTTTGTGAATCCTGCCATCGTTTCTCTTGATCCTCCTCCTCCTCCTCCTCCTCCTCCTCCTCCTCCTCGTCTTGTTCTTTTTCTTTGACCGTTTTCTTTCTTTCTTTCTTTTTATGTTTTTTCCCGTCCATTTTCTTATTTTTTCCTCCTCCTCCTCCTCCTCCTTCTCCTCCTTTTCTTTTCTACTCTTTCTTTTATTTTCTCCTTCCTCTCCTACCAGTTTCTTTTTCTCCCTTTTTTTTTTCATTTCTTTCTTCTTTCTTTCTCCTATAGCACCACCACCACCACCACCACCACCACCACCACCACTACTACCACCACTACCACTACCACCATTACCTCCTTCCTCTTTCCTCCTCCTCCTCCTCCTCCTCCTATAACAAGTCTATTCATGAACATTATAACCACTGAACCCGAAACACACACACACACACACACACACACACACACACACACACACACACACACACACACAATGCAGTCTAATGAATCCAGAAAAACAAACGGATTGATGTTGTTTCGAAAGTTCGTAAAACCTCATTATTGTTTCGAAACCGTATCCGAGCCGACCTAGAGAGAGAGAGAGAGAGAGAGAGAGAGAGAGAGAGAGAGAGAGAGAGAGAGAGAGAGAGAGAGAGAGAGAGACGTTAATCAACCCCAACACACACACACACACACACACACACACACACACACACACACACACACACACACACACACACACACACACACACACACACAATATGAATAAAAGCACGCCGAATAAAAGGAAAAAAAAAAAAAAAAAACCCTACAAAAAATAAGGGAAAGTCTATTGTGAGCGAAAAACAACGAGTATTGAACGAAAGGACTGACAAATGAGTGACTGTGTACAAAGTAATTCATAATCTGGCCACTTTTTCCTTATAGTCTCGTCAATTTACTGCGATGAGAGAGAGAGAGAGAGAGAGAGAGAGAGAGAGAGAGAGAGAGAGAGTATACGTGCTGTCTTTTCTAATTAAGGCGTTTAAGGAAGGATGCGTTACCTTAGCCAGAGCACAGGTGAGGAAAATAAAAAGACAGGTGTGTGAAGTCGTTAATTAGATGCAGGTAAGGAAAGGTCAACAGTTCACCTCCTTGTTTCTATTAAGGACGTGGTTTGTCATTTTCTTGCCCTTTTATTGTTTTTATTGTTGTTTTTGAATTACCACGTGGTTTTCAGTATACAGGTAGGAAGTTGGATTAAGACAGGTGTGTGAAAATGAAGGGTTAAATGGACAGGTGTGTGAGCAAAAGAGAAAGGGTTAACAGACAGGTGTGTGTGTGAAAAAGAAGAAATAAAAGGCAGGTGTGTGTGAGACAAAGAATTAAATAGACAGGTGTGTGAAAATGAGGTGTTAAATGGACAGGTGTGTGAGCAAAAGAGAAAGGGTTAACAGACAGGTGTGTGTGAAGAAGAATCAAAAGGCAGGTATGTGTGAGAAAAAGAAGAATTAAATAGACAGGTTTGTGAAAAAGAAGAATAAATATAGGCAGGTGTGTGTGTCAGAAAAAAATATAGGCAGGTGTGTGGGAGAACAAAACATTAGGCAGGTGTGTGTCAGAAAAAGAAAAAAAATAGGCAGGTGTGTGAAATAAAGAAGAAAATATAGGCAGGTGTGTGAAATAAAAAGAAAAAAATAGGCAGGTGTGTGCCAGAAAAAAGAAAATATAGGCAGGTGTGTGAGATAAAAAGAAAAAAAATAGCAGGTGTGAGATAAAAAAAATATAGGCAGGTGTGCCAGAAAAAGAAGAAAATATAGGCAGGTGTGTGAGATAAAGAAGACAAAATAATAGGCAGGTGTGTCAGAAAAAGCCAAAAATGTAAAAAAAAAAAAAAAATGAAAAATGCATAAAAGTAAACAAAAAGAGAAGTAAAAATTTTTCTTCTCTTCTTTTCTTCTTTTCTTTTCTTCTTTTCTTCACTTTATTGCTTTTGTCTTTAATTTTCCTCCTGTTTTTTCATTTTCCTTTTTATTCAACTTTTTTTTTACTCATTTCCTTCTTTTACTTATTCTTTTCTACTTCACTAATACTTCCCACTCCCACTCTCTCTCTCTCTCTCTCTCTCTCTCTCTCTCTCTCTCTCTCTCTCTGAAGTAGAAAGGAAAAGAAGAAAAAAATAAGAAAACGAAGAGGAGGAAAAAAAGATACACGTGGAGAGAGAGAGAGAGAGAGAGAGAGAGAGAGAGAGAGAGAGAGAGAGAGAGAGAGAGAGCACATTCACTCTCTTTTTCCAAGCCTCCAACGGCACTTATGGCGATTAAAGACTGTCTCTATTTTTTTCTCACTTTCCCTATTTTATTAAGGACGATTAGCGACTCTCTCTCTCTCTCTCTCTCTCTCTCTCTCTCTCTCTCTCTCTCTCTCTCTCTCATCTATCTATCTCTCTCATCTATCTATCTATCTATTTGTTTACATCATTTCCTAAGACACCACTGTTTCCCTGTACCAAGGCGCCTCACTACCGCTTACACTAACTAAACTAATTAGAGAGAGAGAGAGAGAGAGAGAGAGAGAGAGAGAGAGAGAGAGAGAGAGAGAGAGAGAGAGAGAGAGAGAGAGAGAGAGATCTGGGACACTACGTTTTCTGTGACTCACTCTGTCTTTCTCTCTCTCTCTCTCTCTCTCTTCTTAATTAGAGGACAAATATAGCACAATCTCATAATTTCCGTGAGAGAGAGAGAGAGAGAGAGAGAGAGAGAGAGAGAGAGAGAGAGAGAGAGAGAGAAAATAAACTAAATCTTATCATAACATCATTTTCTTTAACTTCCTAACATCTCTTTCTCCCAAAAATGAATGAAAAAATATCCCCTTAAAAAAAAAAAAAAAAAAAAAAAAAAAAAAAAAAAAAAGACAAAATATACCCTTTAAAAATAATAACTAAAGGGATTACTATTAGACGAAATGTGAGAAACCAATCAATGTAATGGCTGAGAAATTTATTGACGTCACTGTAGACTTTCGCAGTTTATCCATCAACAGACAGTCATCAATCACACACACACACACACACACACACACACACACACACACACACACACAAGACAGCATTCCCCCCTCATCAATATTCATTCAGGTGTAATCGTTATGTAATTCTCTTTATATAATTCAGATTTGTAATATATATAATGGAAGTGAAGAAAAAATGTCTGTCTGTTTGTCTCGTCTTCAGCCTGTTTTTTTTTTTTTTTTTGTCCATCTTTCAAATGCAAGAGTTAATTTATCAGTTTTCAATCCTGGAACTCTCTGCCCGTTTTTCTTGTATTTTCTCGTTTTTTTTACTATCTGGGTTGTTTTTGTTCTTGTAGTAGTAGTAGTAGTAGTAGTAGTAGTTATGAAAGAGTTAACTAATACTCTTAATCCTTCATTCCTTTCTCCGATAAACTCTGAACTGCCTGCCTGCCTGCTTCTGTATTTCTTCCTCTTTCCTATAACTTAAATTTCCTCTTTTTTCTATCTTTTTATTCATGAGGGAAGTTTCCAGACACTTGTCCTCCAATTTCCAGGATATTTCTAACCTCATTTTATGGAAGATCACAATAGTGGGTAATTTTTTTTTTTCTAACTTTTTTTTTTTTTTGCATAACTTTCAGTATTGGTAATGTTGAAACGCCCACCTTCATTTTATCTTAGGTTTGTATGTATATCCTCTCTCTCTCTCTCTCTCTTTCAAATCTTATGGTATCTAATTTTAAAGCAATCACATCCTTCCTCTTGTAATTCTTAGTACTGGAAACGACACAAACAGTTCCCAACATTTGATCTCTTTTTTTTTTCTACCATTTGGTCATTTCACGGCAATTTCTTGGCTAAAGGGGATACTTTTTTGCGGTACCTCCTATCTCAAAGCCCACCCGCTAGGAAACCGTTGTCCCGAGTGAGGAAGCCCAACCTACACTCGGACCGTGGACAGGATTCGAACCCGTGCGCTTGGAGACCCCTCGGACCCCAAAGCACGCATGGTTCCACTGTACCACGGCAGACCCTTTGTGTGCGTAAAGTGTTTTCCGAAGCTTATGAAAACAGTATCGTATTTCTAACAATTTCCTCGAGCCATGTATCTATATCGGGACGGACTCAGTAATCATGTTAGTGCGGAGTTAACAGGGAGTTCTAACCTCTGCAGTGCTGGGACACATTCTTACCTTGAGATTTGTGTACGATTAGACCATTTTACTGATATTAGGAAGGGTCTATGGAGGGCAGAAGATTAATGGCCACAGTCTTCACTATTTTATCCACTTCAGTACTGGGACACATTCTTACCTTGAGATTTGTGTACCATTAGACCATCTTATTAACATTAGGAAGGGTCTATGGAGGTCAGAAGATTAATGGCCACAGTCTTCACTATTTTAATCCCCCACATGAGTTTCTGAAGCTGTATAAAATCACCAAATAGTAAGCAGAGTGAATATGAAAACGCGTCCTGGTACTGAAGGGGTTAACAAGTTATGATGAAAATTAATACAGATTTTCACGAGTATTTTCTGAATCTAACGATGTAAATAGTAAGATGAACAAATATTTTCCATCAGCAACAGAAAAAAAAAAAAAAACTGCTTTGAGGTAATGACTTGGAATAATTAGAATTTTTAAGAGTGTTTTCATAATAACAGTTAAGGAAGATGAAAAAGAAAAGCTACCAAGTTTTATAAGAGTATTTAAAAATGTTATTCAGAGTTGTATCTAATGAACCTGACAGTATTAATAGTAATTTAACGAGGAACCTGCATCAACAACAACAGCAACAACTACAACAACAAATAAAACAACAACCTTGACGAAACACAAACAAAAGCAATCAAGTGTTGTAAAGAAAAGATCTCAAAATGTTCAGGAGTTATTTATAAACCTAACAATACCGACAGCAGTTTGACCAAGAATCACCATTAACAACAACAACAAAACAACAACAAAACAATAACAACAACAACCATAATCTTGAAAACACGACCAATTAACTCTGCAGTCTTTGAAAACAATCCAAGTGAGATTAGAGAGAGAGAGAGAGAGAGAGAGAGAGAGAGAGAGAGAGAGAGGAGATAAGTAAGACAAATCTGGGGACACTGTTTTTCTATGACTCTCTCTCTCTCTCTCTCTCTCTCTCTCTTAATTAGAGGACAAATATAATATGATCTGTAATGTTTTCCGTGAGAGAGAGAGAGAGAGAGAGAGAGAGAGAGAGAGAGAGAGAGAGAGAGAGAAATGTACCTGCTTGTAACAATATATTTAGTGGTAAAACGAATATTATTATTATCTATTATTATTATTATTATTATTATTATTATTATTATTAGTAGTAGTAGTAGTAGACTAGTAGTAGTAGTAATAGTAGTAGTATCTATGTCTCTCTTATCTATCTGCTTACTTATTTATTTATCTATCTATCTATCTATTTGTGTATCTGTCTGTCTGTCTGTCTGTCTGTCTGTCTATTTATCTGTCTATCTATCTATCAATTTATCAATCTATATTAATTTTTCTTTCATTCATTTCTTTCACTTTTACTTGAATATAAATTGCCCCTTTGTGTGTGTGTGTGTGTGTGTGTGTGTGTGTGTGTGTGTGTGTGTGTGTGTGTGTGTGTGTGTGTGTGTGTGTGTGTGTGTGTGTGTGTGTGTGTGTGTGTGTCCTTCCGTATAACCACTCCTCTCCATACCTTCCCCCCACGCTCTCTCCCCCACCCTCACCCGTCCTAACACATTACTCTGTTAGGAAAAGAGGGGAAAAAATCAAATAAAGGGAAAAAAAAGGGGAAAAAGTTTGTTCTGGAATCCGATTTCTTTGCCAGACACGGAAATAGAAATAAAAGTTTACGAGAGAAGTCACAGTGAGGAAATACAAAAGAGAGAGGAAGTGGAAATAGTGATGAAGGAGGAGGAGGAGGAGGAGGAGGAGGAGGAGGAGGAGGAGGAGGAGGAGGAGGAGGAGGAGGAGGAGGAGGAGGAGGAGGGTGGAAGAACGAACACATGATATGAAGATGACAATATTGAAAATGATGAGAATGAGAGAGAGAGAGAGAGAGAGAGAGAGAGAGAGAGAGAGAGAGAGAGAGAGAGAGAGAGAGAGAGAGAGAGAGAGATACTGATACTGATACATTTATTTGTCTCTATAGTCATGTACATAATGGACAGTTAACATAGTGTGTTGCGAAGCCAGGCCCGTTAAGCCGAAGCTTTCTTAGTGCCTGTAGATTATTATACGGTGAACATCATAGCAAGGGACTTCTCATATACAAACATATAGCAAAATTAAATAATATTAGCTGTTACAAAAAAGTATACACATACACAAATGAAATAACGTACAAAAATAGGACCTAATAAATAGTGTTATCTGTTATAAAACCTTATACTCAGAGTATGTAGTATTTGTGAAATACTATACATCTATACATTGTCATACGAGGCGAATATTTCTTTTATTAATTTGCATTTAAATGATAGTATATTTCCATCGGATTTTAAGTCTTGAGGTAGATCGTTCCAGGCTTTAGCTCCTCTTGACAGGACACTCTGCTTGGCATGCGCATGCGATGCAGTAGGTCTCGTGTTCTCCGCGTAACATTACTAGGCATTGAAGTAAAGCCACATTCGATGGGAAATGAATGTAAAGATTTATGTACAAATAAATGTGTCTGTAGATGTAAAATGTCTGGAAGCTTTAACAATCTTAGATCTCTAAATACATTGTGTGTGT
>NC_059264.1:1274082-1279082 GCF_017591435.1 Portunus trituberculatus | reverse complement strand
TGTAATTTACTTTGCGTTCCTTTTTATCAATTTGCTCATTTATTTCTTCCGTGTCGCATTTTTCTCTTTCTTAATTACTCTCTCTCTCTCTCTCTCTCTTTCTCTTTCTCCTTCTCTCTTCCTCTCTTCCTTGTTAATCTCATTTTTCTTTCCTTCCTTCCTCTTTCTTTTTTTATTCATTTCTTATTTATTTTTCTCTCTTTTCTTCTTCTTCTTCTCTTCTCTCCTCCTTTCCTCTTATTTTTCCACTTGTTCTTGTTTTCTCTTCTTCTTCTTCTTCTTCTTATTATTATTATTATTATTATTATTATTATTATTGTTCTTATAGTTTCTTATTCTTCTTGTTCTTGTTCTTCTTCTTCTGTATTTTTCTTTTTCTTCCTCCTCTTCTTCTTCTTCTTATTCATTTTTCATATTCTTCTAGTTTCTTCTCCTCTTCCTCTTCTTCCTCTTCCTCTCCCTTCTCTTCCTCTTCCTCCTCAAACTGTCATTATTAAAAGACTGTAACTAAATCAATTTGCGATCATAATAAGTTCTCCTATCTCTCTCTCTCTCTCTCTCTCTCTCTCTCTCTCTCTCTCTCTCTCTCTCTCTCTCTCTCTCTCTCTCTCTCTCTCTCTGGCTAACTTTTCCCATAAATATCACTACCACTTCCTCTTCTCTTCCTTTCCTACACTTCTCTTCCTTCTCCTCCTCCTCCTCCTCCTCCTCCTCCTCCTCCTCCTCCTCCTCCTCCTCCTCCTCCTCAAAACGCGGAGGTAAAATTCAGCTCTCTCATTTTGGAGGACACAAAAGCTAAACCTCAAAGTTGATTAATGAGAGAGAGAGAGAGAGAGAGAGAGAGAGAGAGAGAGAGAGAGAGAGAGAGAGAGAGAATAATCTAATAAATGAATAAACTTATAAATGAATTAATAAATCTTAACTTTTTTCTCGTTTATTTATTTATTTATTGTGTTTTTTTTTTTGTGTTTTGAATCTGATAACATTTTCTTTCCTTACTTTGTTGTCTTCCTTTTTGTTTTCTTACTCTTTTTCTTCTTTTTATTTTCTTACTTTTCTTTTATATTTTCCTTCCTTCCTTTTTCCTTTTTTTTCTTACTTTTCCTTTATATTTTCCTTCCTTTTTATTTTCTTCCTTTTCTTTTCATATTTTCCTTCTTCCTTTCTTTCCTTTTCATATTTTCCTTCCTTCCTTTTTCCTTCTTCCTTTCTTTCCTTTTCATATTTTCCTTCCTTCCTTTTTCCTTCTTTCTTTCTTTCCTTTTCATATTTTCCTTCCTTCCTTTTTCCTTCTTTCTTTCTTTCCTTTTCATATTTTCCTTCCTTCCTTTTTCCTTTTCTTTTTTCCTTTACATATTTTCCTGCCTTCCTTTTTCCTTTTCATATTTTCCTTCCTTTCTTTTTTCCTTTTCATTTTTCCTTTACATATTTTCCTTCCTTCCTTCCTTTTTTTCCTTTTCCTTTTCTTCCTTTTCATATTTTCCTTCCTTTCTTTTTCCTTTTCATTTTTTCCTTTACATATTTTCCTTCCTTCCTTCCTTTTTCCTTTTCCTTTTCTTCCTTTTCATATTTTCCTTCCTTTCTTTTTTCCTTTTCATTTTTCCTTTACATATTTTCCTTCCTTCCTTCCTTTTTCCTTTTCCTTTTCTTCCTTTTCATATTTTCCTTCTTCCTTTTTCCTTTTCATTTTCTTCCTTTTTTCATATTTTCCTTCCTTTTTATTTTCTTCCTTTTCTTTTCATATTTTCCTCCTTCCTTTTTTCCTTTTTCATTTTCTTACTTTCCTTTTCATATTTTTCTTCTTTCTTTCTTTTCATTTCATTTTCTTACTTTCCTTTATATTCTTTTCCTTCCTTCCATTCTTTTCATTTCTCCCTTTTCCCCTTTCTTCTAATTTACTTTTGTGTGTTTTCCTCTTTTTATTGCATTTTATTGTTATTCTGTTGTTCTTTCTCTCTCTCTCTCTCTCTCTCTCTCTCTCTCTCTCTCTCTTTCTTTTACCTTTTTTAAGTATAATATTCTTCTCTATTCTATTCATTCTCTATTTCTTCTATTCTCTATTTACTTATTCTATCCATCTCTATTCCCTATTTATTCTATGCATTCCGTTCTTCTTTCTCTTCCTTTCTTTCTGTAAACAAGGCATTTTTTTTTGTTTTTTTAATTTTTTTACTGTAAAATTTTCTTCTCTATATTTTTTCTGCTTTATTTTTATTTATTTTTCTATTTACGTAATTTTAGTTTTTTTTTTTTTTTTTTTTCAGTGATAAAAAAAAATGTTTGTCTCATTTATTTAACTTTTTCTTATTGTTTTTTTTTTATCTATCTCTCTATTTATTTACTTTTCCTGTTTATCAATTTATTTATTTATTTGTTTTTTTATCATTATTTTCATTATTCTTTTCATTTTTCTTACATTATTATTATTATTATTATTATTATTATTATTATTATTATTATTATTATTATTATTATTATCTTTTATCAACCTATCTATTCATCCACGCATTTATCTGTTTATGTACTTGTTTTTATTGACTTTCTTCTTTTTTTACGGAAATAGAAAAATAAATACGTAATAAAATGTTGATATATATATAATAAAAACAACAACAACAACCACCACCACCACCACCACCACCACCACTAATCATCCAACAAGTACACATTTCACTTTAATATTTGAAAGATTTTGAGAACTTCGCTAAATGGAGGAGGAGGAGGAGGAGGAGGAGGAGGAGGAGGAGGAGGAGGAGGAGGAGGAGGAGGAGGAGGAGGAGGAGGAGGAGGAGGAGGAGGAGGAGGAGGAGGAGGAGGAGGTCTGTTAAGTCTTATTTCAAAACTTTGCTTAAATTTAAACTACTTGTCGGGACTTAGAACTGCTCATGAGAGAGAGAGAGAGAGAGAGAGAGAGAGAGAGAGAGAGAGAGAGAGAGAGAGAGAGAGAGAGAGAGAGAGAGAGAGTAAGTTATCTTTACATCAAACTACAAGAATTAAGAAGAAGAAGAAGAAGAAGAAGAAGAAGAAGAAGAAGAAGAAGAAGAAGAAGAAGAAGAAGAAGAAGAAGAAGAAGAAGAAGAAAAAGAAGAAGAAGAAGAAGGAAGAAGAATAACAAAAAGAAAAAAAGGAAAAGAAGAAGAAGAAGAAGAAGAAGAAGAAAGAGAAACAACACTAACAAAATGAAGTGACAAAACACAAAGATCAAAACAAAATAGAAATAAACGCAGGAAATTCAACAAAAATATTAAAAAAAAAGAGAAAAAAGAGAGAAAAATATATAAATAAACTTGAAACGATGAAATAATGTAATCTATTTTTTATTATTCTTGTTTAATGGAAGTTTTGAAAGAGAAAGACTTACGTGAGTGGTCGAGTGTTCTGCTGTGTTCTCCTTGCTCACCTGAAACACAAGGTAAAGACTGGTAAATGTAATAGTAGTAAGGGAAATACTACTACTACTACTACTACTACTACTACTACTACTACTACTACTACTACTACTAATAATAATAATAATAATAATAATTCAAATTTATTCATTCAAATCTCTCTTTCTTTTTAATTTCTCCTCTTCCTCGTATTACTACTACTACTACTACTACTACTACTACTACTACTACTACTACTACGTGAAGAGGAAGAGGAGAAGGAAGGAGTGGGGAATGAGAAATACAAGGAGGAGGAATACATAGGAATACATAGGAAAGACGAGTGACAGGAGGCCTGGCGACCTATGACGAGGTCACTCGTTTACTAAACTACACGTACAGAAGCTACATACTTAGTAGGAGGTAAGGATAGAACAGAAGAAGCTCCTCCCCACCCACCAATCCCTCCGGCGTCACCCGGCAAGAAATAAGACGAAAAATACACCCCGACTGCTGAGAAGGACAATCGGGGAAATTTATACAGAAAAGATGGGAAAAAAAAGAGAGTACTAATGGAACTACTACTATCGCTAAGAAAAAGAGGTATCTAGTGTAACTACTACTATCGCTAAAAAAAAAAAAAAAAAAAAAAAAAAAATTTCGGAAACCATTTTCTTTATAAAACTTGTCTAATTTACTTTTGAACGTAGCTACCGTGTTAACTTGGACGACGGACGCTGGCAGCTTGTTCCAGTGTTCAACTATTCTTACGTTAAAAAAGTTTCTTCGCAAATCAGTATTAAATAGCTGTCCTTTAAGCTTCAAGCCGTTATTTCTCGTTACTGATTGCGAAAGCTCAAAAAGATTTTCATAATCGATCTTATCTATATTTTTAAGTATTTTAAACGTTTGAATGAGGTCACCTCGGATGCGACGATCTCTGAGGGAGAACATGTCTAGTCTTTTGAGACGTTCTTCATATGACAGGCCATGTATTCCGGGGATTAGTTTCGTTGCTCGTCTTTGAACGCTCTCTAATTTATTAATGTCTTTTTGATAACATGGAGACAAGAACTGAACCGCATATTCCAAATGTGGTCTCACTAATGATGTATAGAGCCGCGTTATGACTTCAGGTGTTTTATAGTCAAAATTACGCGCAATAAATCCTAAAACAGTGTTAGCTTTACGACTAGCGGCCGAACACTGTGCAGCACATTTTAAATCATTTGTTATGAGTACTCCCAGGTCCTTTTCTTCAGTGACTTTAATTAAGTTACGTCCATGTAATTTGTAATTATTTTTCACATTGTTTAGGCCGATGTGCATTACTTTACACTTATCTGCATTAAAATTTAATAGCCATTTTTCGCTCCAACTACTAAGGTTGTCTAAATCCCGCTGGATGGCATCACAATCGTCTCTTGTGCGTACTTTGCTACCTAGTTTAGTGTCATCGGCGAATTTTGATATTTTTGATACGATGCCACAGTCTAAATCATTTATGTATATCAAAAAGAGCAATGGACCCAAAACTGAACCCTGGGGAACTCCACTCGTAACTTGAAGCCAGTCGGAAGCTTCTCCGTTAATAACAACTCTTTGCTTTCTATTTGTTAGCCAACTATCAAT
>NC_059264.1:1254082-1264082 GCF_017591435.1 Portunus trituberculatus | reverse complement strand
AGATAAAAGTATGAATAAAAAAACTATACTAGACATGTTAAGTTAGGTTAGATTAAGTTAGGTCAGGTGTGAAAACAGGAAAAACCCAGGTGGAGACTAACAGGTATATATCACGAATCTAGTCAGGTGTGTGTGTGTGTGTGTGAATGTGGATTGAATAAACAGGAAACCGTGACACAACACTGATAAATAAAAAAAAAAAAAATACAGCTTAGATTAGATGTAGGTGTGTGAAAACAGCTGAAAAACAAACAGGTAAATCTCAAGAATCTAGTCAGGTGTGTGTGTTTGTGAATCAAATCAACAGGAAACCGTGACACGCTAATGATATGAAGAAAAAAGAGACAGAGATTAGATTAGCTTAGGCTAGGTTAGGTCAGGTTAGGAGTGAAAATCAGGTGAGAGACAGACAGGTATATCACACGAATCTAGCCAGGTGTGTGTGATGTGAATTAGATAAACAGGAAACCGTGACACGCTTATGATATTAAAAAAGAAAAGAAAAAGAGAGAGTTTAGGTTAGGTTAGGTGTAAAAAACAGGTAAAAAAAGACAGGTATATCTCACGAATTTAGCCAGGTGTGTGTGGATATGAATTAAATGAACAGGAAATATGAATAAAAAAATAAAAAAAATAAATAAAAACAGATTAGGTTAGGTTAGATGTAAAAAAACAGGTGAAAAAGACAGGTATAACTCACGAATTTAGCCAGGTGTGTGTGGATATGAATTAAATGAACAGGAAATATGAATAAAAAATTAAAAACAACTAAAAACAGAGGTTAGGATAGGAGTGAACATCAGGTGAAAAAGACAGGTATATCTCACGAATTTAGCCAGGTGTGTGTGGCTGTGAATTAAATGAACAGGAAAGCGCAACACGGGTATGATATAATTAGTGGCAGGCTGTGGTTTGAATTAATTAATGACTAGGGAAGGATGGAGGCTGAATGCTTTATAAGTGGCATTTGAGCAGATTATACCATTATATATATCAACGAGAGCAAGTGAGAGAGAGAACAACTAAATATCAATAGAAAAATAACAAAATAATAGAAAAGTATTGAATATTAATCAGCAAGAATATGGTAAGAAGAGAAATAAATAGATAATAAGAAAGAGTGAATAAAAAAGGATATAGAAAAATGAGAACTAAGAAAAAAATGTAAGAAAAAGAAATTAATAGGAAAAGTATCGAATATTAACCAGCAAAATGAAATAAATAGATAATAACAGTAAAAATAAATAAATAGATAAAAAGTAGGGATGGATAAAGAAGGAAATAGAGAAATGTAAAGAACTAAAAAAAAGAAAGAAAACAAAATAATAAAAAGAATAAAAAAAAATCAACCAACAAGAATATGGTAAGTAAAAAAAAGAAAATAGATAATAAGAAAATGTAAATAAAGAAGGAAATAGAGAAACATGAAGATAGTCAAATATTTAAAAGTTTCCGATATATTTTCTATTATTTATTCTCCTTCTTCTTACTCCTCTTCCTCTTCCTCTTCCTCTCTTCATCTTTATTGCTTCCCTCTCTTCCCCGCTCAGCCAAACGAAACAGGGGAAGAAGAAAGAAACGTAATAACATGGGAAGAGAGAGAGAGAGAGAGAGAGAGAGAGAGAGAGAGAGAGAGAGAGAGAGAGAGAGAGAGAGAGAGAGAGAGAGAGAGAGAGAGAGAGAGAGAGAGAGAGAGAGAGAGAGAGAGAGAGAAAGAAAAACAGGAGGAAACAAGATACTTCACCTACAGGGTACAAAATTGTCTCTGGGGAGGAGGAGGAGGAGGAGGAGGAGGAGGAGGAGGAGGAGGAGGAGGAGGAGGAGGAGGAGGAGGAGGAGGAGATTATTTAAGACCACTTGGGAATACAGCACTTGAGAATTAACTACTTAGGAGAGAGAGAGAGAGAGAGAGAGAGAGAGAGAGAGAGAGAGAGAGAGAGAGAGAGAGAATGTGCTCAGCTAACGGAAAGGTATTTCTCCACTCTCCTAAAGGGCACAAACTCCTTCTCCTCCTCCTCCTCCTCCTCCTCCTCCTCCTCCTCCTCCTCCTCCTCCTCCTCCTCCTCCTCCTCCTCTCTCGTCATTATTCCCATTATCTTATCTATTTATATTTTCATTATCATTGTTTTGTTTTGTTTTGTTGTTTTTGTTGTTAAAATGTAACGAGTTTTTATTGTTTAGTGTTCTGTTGTCATTTATCTTCGTTCCTTTTCATAATGTTGTCTTTGTTTTCTATTTGTATTGTTCATTGTCATTATTTTCTTTGTATTTCATCTTTTTTTCACATTTTCATTTTTTTTTCATTTTTTTACCAGTTTTTTGATTTTTTTTGTTTATTCTCTTTTTCTTATTTGTCATTTTTATTTTGATTATTTTTTTTTTGCAAGTTGTTCTTTTCATATTCTCTTTTGCTTTATTTTGTATTTGCTTCATTTTGTATTCTTCTTCTTGTTCTTCTTCTTCTTCTTCATCACCATCTTCTTCTTCTTCTTCTTCTTTTGTTCTCGTTCTTCTTCTTGTTCATCTTGTTCTTGTTGTTATTCTTGTTTTTGTCCTTCTTCTTCTTCTTCTTCTTCTTCTATTTCTTCTTTCTCCTCCTCCTTCTCCTTCTTCTTCATCACCATCTTCTTCTTCTTCTTCTTCTTCTTTAGTTCTCGTTCTTCCTCTTGTTCATCTTGTTCTTGTTTTTGTCCTTCTTCTTCTTCTTCTTCTTCTATTTCTTCTTTCTCCTCCTCCTCCTCCTATTCTTCTTCTTCTTCTATTTCTTCTTCTATATCTTCTTCTTTCTTATCCTCCTCCTCCTCCTCTTCTTCTTCTTCTTCTTCTTCTTCTTCCTCCTCCTCCTCCTCCTCCTCCTCCTCCTCCTCCTCCTCCTCTTCTTCTTCTTCTTCTTCTCCTTATCATTATTCATTTTCATCAGTGTACATTGCATTTATCATTTCCATTTCCCATTTATTTCTCCCTATCTCTACTGTACACTCTAATTCTACACACAAGACAGTAATTCACTATTTTCTCTATTACCAGCCATTGTCTTTCTATTTCTGCATTTCTAGTCAATTCCCATTAAAAAATTTCTCTACATAATCTCTGCTTTCCTTGTTTCCCTCTCTTTTTTTTATTTCCATTAATAAATTTCCTATATTGTCTCTACGTTTTTTTTTCTTTTTTTTTTTCATTTCCCATAAAAAAATTTCCCTTTCTTATTTCTAGCTTTTTTATTTCTCTCCTTTCCCATAAAGTTTTCTCTACATTATCTCTACCTTCTTCTTCTTCTTCTTCTTCTTCTTCTTCTTCTTCTTCTTTTTCTTCCTCTTCCTTCTTTATTTCCCTCTCTTCTCATTTCTCTCTATTTCCTTCCTTTCTCTTGCAACTTTTCTTTCATACAGTATTTCTTTTTTCTCTTTTCCTTTTTCATTTTTTTCTATCCTTTATCTACATTTCTTTCATGTCCTAGTTTTCTGCTCTCTCTCTCTCTCTCTCTCTCTCTCTCTCTCTCTCTCTCTCTAAAAGGGTAGAAAATGGAAGACTGAATAGAACGAAAAGAGAGAGAGAGAGAGAGAGAGAGAGAGAGAGAGAGAGAGAGAGAGAGAGAGAGAGAGAGAGAGAGAGAGAGAGAGAGAGATATCTGTTAGGTAATTCCAACACGTACCTGAAACCATTCTCTCTCTCTCTCTCTCTCTCTCTCTCTCTCTCTCTCTCTCTCTCTCTCTCACACACACACACACACACACAACAGTGAATCTCTAATTAATGTATTGTTTCCAAAGTTTTCTAGGGAGAGAGAGAGAGAGAGAGAGAGAGAGAGAGAGAGAGAGAGAGAGAGAGAGAGAGAGAGAGAATATATGTAACTGTGAAGACGTTTCGGGAATTCCTACTATTCTCTCTCTCTCTCTCTCTCTCTCTCTCTCTCTCTCTCTCTCTCTCTCTCTCTCTCTCTTTCCTAGATTTAATTACCAACATTCCCCCTTTTCTCCTTCTCTTTTATTTTCAAGAGCAAGAACATGAATACAAATTAAAGCCAATTAAAGATAGTTCTAATGACAATCTCTCTCTCTCTCTCTCTCTCTCTCTCTCTCTCTATTCTCTTTCAGATCGAGTGAGAGGAAGGAAGAAAGCAAGCAAGGAAGGAAGGAAGGAAGGAAGGAAGGAAGGAAGGAAGAAGGAAGAAGAGGAAGAAGAGGAAGATGATGAAGAGGAATTGGAGCATGAGGGAATAAATAGAAAGGAGGGGATAACGAAGAGGGAAATGTGATAATAATGCAAATAAAACGGAGGAATAAGAGAAATGAGATAGAAATGTGAAAGGAAGATGGAGAAATGATGTAAAGGGAATAGAGAAAAGGAGATAAAGAAGCTGATAAATAGGGAATAAGGAAAAGAGAAGGAAAAAAAGGAAAAAAATGGATAAATAACAAGAAAATAAAACCAGGAAAATAAGAAAATGAAAAATTGAGAAAGAGAAAAAGAGGAAAATAAGGAAAATATAGTGAATGAGAGGAATATACAAGAAAAGGAGAGGAAAATCAGGGAAAATGAAATTAATGGTGATAGGAAAGTAGGGAAAAGAAAAAATAAATGATAAGAAAAGAAAGGAAAATAAAAGAAAAATAGAAAAAAAAATAATGAAGGGAAAAAATAACAGTGGTGAAGGAAAGGAAAATTTGAAGTGAAAATATGGGAAAATAAGGAAAGAAAATGAAAATAGGAGGAAAGTAAAAACAAAGAAAAAAGAAAAGAAAATAGAAAAAAAAGTGAAAATCATAATAAACGAAGGAAAAATAAGAAAAAATGAAGAAAATTGGAAAGAAATTAAGAAAAAAGTGAAAACGAGAAAAAGAAAAGAAAAAAATCAATAAAGAAAATACAAGAAAAAAAAAAAAATGAAGAAAATTGTAAAGAAAAAGTGAAAAAAAGAAAAAGAAAATATAGAAAAGAAATCGTGAGAAAATCAATAAAATATACAAAAAAAATTGTGAAAAGAGGAAAAGAAAACAGGAAAAACAAAACGAAAAAGAAAAAAAAAAGAAAATAAAAAGTGGAAAGTGAGGAAAAAGAAAATGGGAAAAGAGAAATGACAAAGAAAATGTAACGAAAGTGAGTGAGCTAATTTTTCTTTATTTTCTTTAAAGGGAAAGGAAAACAATGACGAAACAGGGAAACAGAAGAGACAGTTGATAAAGAAAGAGAGAAAGAGAAAGAAAGAAAGAAAGAAATAGAAGACAGTTGATAAAGAAAGAGAGAGAAAGAAAGAAAGAAAGAAAGAAAGAAAGAAATAGAGAGAGAGAGAGAGAGAGAGAGAGAGAGAGAGAGAGAGAGAGAAGTAAGAAAGAAAGAAGGAAATAGAGGAGACAGTTAATAAATAGAGAAAGAAGAAAAGAAAGAAAGAAAGAAAGAAAGAAAGAAACTAAGATAGAGAAGAAAGAAAAAAAATAAGACTTAAATGTGAATGAAGATAATTAGATAAGAAAGGAAGGAAAAAGAAGAAAGAAAACGAGAGAAGAAGAAGAAGAAGAAGAAGAAGAAGAAGAAGAAGAAGAGAAAGAGGAAGAGGAAGAAGGTAAACAAATTATAACTGATGAGCAAAAAACGTGAAATATTTTGAGATTTCAGGTGATTTGAGAATTTCGCTTTACACACACACTCTCTCTCTCTCTCTCTCTCTCTCTCTCTCTCTCTCTATTTCCATTTTTATTCATTTCTTCCTATCTCCTTCCATTCGCTAAGACAATTACAATAATTAATGTTTTCTTAATTTTCTTTTTCCTTCTTTCTTTTATTTCTTTTTATTCTTCCTTGTCTTTGCTATTCCTCTGTTCCATCCAAACCACTTATTGTAATTCTCCTTCATTTCCCTGCTGCTCTATTAATCTTCCTCCTCCTCCTCCTCCTCCTCCTCCTCCTCCTCCTCCTCCCTCCTCCTCACATTCCTCTCAATTTTCACTGACCATTCCTCTGTGACATCAGGTAACGAAGAAGGAGGAGGAGGAGGAGGAGGAGGAGGAGGAGGAGGAGGAGGAGGAGGAGGAGGAGGAGGAGGAGGAGGAGGAGGAGGAGGAGGAGGAGGAGTGTATGCCTCACTTCTCACTAATAATTCTCTTCTTCACAGTCCACTCACGGATATGGCATCAGGAGGAGGAGCAGAAGGAGAAGGAGGCGGAGGAGGAGGAGGAGTGGTAGTGGACGTGGTGGAGGAAATCCTTCTTCGGTGCCAGCAGGACATCCTCAACGCCTCGGGAACTCAGACATCAGAAACGGCTACCTACAGAATGGAAACCTGACAGGAACCAACGCGAGTCCTGAGGAACGCCTTATCACTGACACCCACTACTACACTGACGACCCCAGGATATCTCAAGGACCAGGTGCACCCTATGAGGATACCTACATGAATCCTACGTCATATCCTGCAGCTACCCCTACAGGACACGTTTTCCTGGAGGGGTATAGCATATGCGACCACTGCAACTTCACGGACACTGATTTGGAAGTCCTTCTAAACTCCGGGACATGTACACCTTCAGATTTCTCCTCCTACATGCCTTTAATCTACCAAATGTACGCTTGTATCTTCGTAATAGCGCTCCTAGGCAACACTTTAGTCCTCTACACAGTGGCGGCTAATAGAAAAATGCACACAGTCACCAATCTCTTCATAGCAAACCTGGCTGTGGGTGACCTGCTGATAATGGTGTTCTGTGTCCCGTTCAGTGTCGCGTCCATCATCGTCCTGCAGTACTGGCCGTTCGGGGAGGTGCTGTGTGTCTTCGTTAATTATTCCCAGGTAAGTGACGTGTGCCAGGTATTGGGAGTTTGTGTAAGGTCGTGGGAATTTTGTGTTTTGTTAGGTTAGTGTGAGAGACAGAGGTGAGGGAAAGGTAGGGATGTACGGAGGAGAGAAAGAAAAGGGAAGAGAAGAGGAGGATGAATAGAAACGGAGGGATAGAAAGAGAAGAGAGAAGAGAGAGAGAGAGGGGAGATGAATAGAAGCGGAAAATTTGCTAAACCCCACAATGGACTGAATGAATAGATGAATAAAGCGAGGAGGGAGTGAATGAGTAAATGAATGAAGGAAGAAAGGAAGGAAAGGAAGGAAGGAAAGGAAGGAAGGAAGGAAGAAAAGAAAGAAAAAAATGGATGAACGGGAAGGAACAATGAATGATAAGTGAATGAAAGGAAAAAAACGAGAAAAAGAAAGAAAGAAAGAAGGAAGGAAGGAAGGAAGGAAGGAATAAGATGAGAAATAAAACATGTAGAAAGAATATAAAGAAATGACAAAAGATGGAAATGAAATCAAGATATGTGAGAGAGAGAGAGAGAGAGAGAGAGAGAGAGAGAGAGAGAGAGAGAGAGAGAGAGAGAGAGAGAGAGAGAGAGAGAGAGAGATTGAGAAAAAGTTTGGAGTGGAGAAATCCGAGGAGGAGGAGGAGGAGGAGGAGGAGGAGGAGGAGGAGGAGGAGGAGGAGGAGGAGGAGGAAGGGTATTTTGACAGGAAAGGACAGGACAGGACAGGACAAGAAATGAAAAAGTAAAAAAAAACCACAAACGAAACGAAAAAAAAAAAACGAAAAGAAAAGAAAAAAAAGAAAAAAACGAAGAAGAGAATTGAAAGAAAATGAATGAACGCTGATCAGAAATTTTCATTCACTCTGGAAATCAATTTTTTTCTTTTTCCTTTCTAAATATTTTCCTTCGCCAAAATTTACGAAAGAAGGAAAGGAAAAAACAAAGAATGAATGAAAAAGAGGGGAAAAATGCAAAATAATCTCAATTCCAAGGAAATAATAATGTTGAGGGAAATATTTTAAGGGGGAAAATTTCAAGGGAAAATTCTAAGGGAAAAATCTAAGGGGAAAAATTTAAGGGGAGTAATCTAAGGGGAAAAATAAAAGGAAAAAAAAATGTAAGGGGAAAGATTTAAGAGGAAAAATTCAGTGGAGAAAATTCAAGGGGAAAATCTAAGGGGAAAATTCTAAGGGGAAAATTTAAGAGGAAAAATTAAGTGGGGAAAATTCAAAGGGAAAAATCTAAGGGGAATAATTTAAAGGGGGAAATTCAAGACGAACATTTACGAGGGAAAAAATCAGAGGGGAAAAATCTAAAGGGAAAATAATTAGGAGCTTCCCTGAGATGGATTATGGGAAAGTTTAGAAAATAAAAAAACAACTCTATCTCTCTCTCTCTCTCTCTCTCTACGGAGGGAAATAATGAGAATAGAGGGGAAACTCAAGAATATAGAGGAAAAAAGATTAATGGTTCTTGATATGGCCATCCTGTTTTCCATTAGAGGTTACTGGGTGGAGAGAGAGAGAGAGAGAGAGAGAGAGAGAGAGAGAGAGAGATTAGTTTTTTTTTTTTTTTATTTTTCATATTTTCTTATTCCCAGCTCTCTCTCTCTCTCTCTCTCTCTCTCTCTCTCTCTCTCTCTTTCAAGCGCTTATTACGTATTCAATTTACATTCTTGTTTTTTCCTCCTCCTCCTCCTCCACCTCCTCCTCCTCTTCCTCTTCTTCTTCCTCTTCCTCCAATCTGAGTTCATATTCAAGATTTTAAGTGTGTGTGTGTGTGTGTGTGTGTGTGTGTGTGTGTGTGTGTGTGTGTGTGTGTGTGTGTGTGTGTGTGTGTGTGTGTGTGTGTGTGTGTGTGTCTTCATATCTATCAAGAACTGTAGGTAAACGCACACGCACGCACACACACACACACACACACACACACACACACACACACACACACACACACACACTCTCTCTCTCTCTCTCTCTCTCTCTCTATTAAACAGTTCTCCTCCTCCTCCTCCTCCTCCTCCTCCTCCTCCTCCTCCTCCTCCTCCTCCTCCTTCTCCTCCTCCCTCTTATCCTCTTTTTCATTTCAATGGTTGTCTTCCTTTATCTCCTCTAATTCCTCCTCCTCCTCCTCCTCCTCCTCCTCCTCCTCCTCCTCCTCTTCATCTTTGCATTTCTCCTTCACCTCCTCCTCTTCTTTCTAAAAAAAAAAAAGATTATACACACTCTCTCTCTCTCTCTCTCTCTCTCTCTCTCTCTCTCTCTCTCTCTCTCTCTCACTAATTCAAAACATGATAGATTAAAATAAGCAAAAAATAAAATGAAATAAAAATGAAACAAAAATGAAAATAGAAATGAAATATTATAACTCGATTTCCTATTGGACAAGACGCGAGCCAATCAGCTATCGATCCCTAGGGAGTGATAGCCAATCAGAGAGCAAGGCAGAGGCAGAGGACCAATCACAGAGCAGGAAGGAAGAGAGGAGAGTTTAGAATGAGATGCATAATGTTACTGTTATTGTTTGGTGTGTGTGTGTGTGTGTGTGTGTGTGTGTGTGTGTGTGTGTGTGTGTGTGTGTGTGTGTGTGTGTGTGTGTGTGTGTTTTCTCTGTTTCTGTATCTCTCTCTCTCTCTCTCTCTTCCCTCCCTTTAAAACCACATCAAAAACACACAAAATCATGCAAAAAAACATCAAAAAACTACACCAACCTTTTAAAAACTCTATCAAAAACTCCATTAACAAAATCCCCATTCATTAAAACCTGCATTATTTCCCCTCTCTCTCAATAGGCCGTGTCAATCTTCGTCTCGGCCTACACACTGGTAGCCATAAGCTTGGACCGCTACCTGGCCATTATCTACCCGCTCCGGCCACGCATGACTCGCTGCCAGGCTAAGGTGATCATTGCGGCAGTCTGGTTCATGGCTCTCGTCACCACACTACCCATCGCTGTCTTCTCTCGCCTCGACCCCACTGGTAAGGCTCTCTCCCTCCCTCTCTCTCTCTGGTTCGTATTCTGAAACGCTTTGCTCTTTCACCGTCACTGCTTTCCGAGGGCTCCAGTTGAAAGATCCTCGTGTTTTTATGGGTGTTTTTATGGTTCTGGTGATAGATTGGTGTGTTTTTTTAGTTTATTAGAAGAGGAACTGTCTGGAAACTTGGCTAGTAGTGTCTGTGGCCTTGGAATACTGGCGTCTCTCTCTCTCTCTCTCTCT
>NC_059264.1:1244082-1249082 GCF_017591435.1 Portunus trituberculatus | reverse complement strand
CTCTCTCTCTCTCTCTCTCTCTAATAAAAAATGTCTCTCTCTCTCTTCATACCTGCCTGAGAATCACTTTACCTGTCATATACTACTACTTTACCCCTTCCTCATCACTTGGCACCTCCTCTCACCTGTTCAGTCTCACGTTACACCTTGTTTTCACCTCACCTGCCCCGCCCACCTGTGTGTTCTCAGTGTCAAGGTGCGCAGTGGGGTAATTAAGTACCTGAGGACTCGTGGGGATTATATTAATGTTAATGTATGTTTCTACTTGCTAATTGTCTTCTCTCTAGTGTTTCTTTGTTTTTGAAGTGTTGGGAAGTGTTCTGCCTGTGTTTTTTTTAGTGTTTTAGTGTTTTGTCTTGTTTGAAATGTGTTGAATGTTAAATGTGTGTTTTTGATGTTCTGTGTTTTTTTTTGTGTTTATTGCCTTTTTTCTATGTTTCTATGTCCTGTTGTTCTTTTTTCTTGTTTGTCTCGTTTTTGTGTTCCTACCTTGTCTTTTTTCTGTTTATTTATTTATTTATTCATTTATTTCTTCTAAGTTATCCTATGCTGATTTTTTTTTCTAAATACGTTATCTTCAATATTTCAGTTTGCCTCGGTTTTTTTTTTCTCACTATTTCTAAAAGCATTTCTACTTTGTTTTCTTTTTCACTAAGTATTCCTGGTTTGTTTCTCTCCTTCGTGTTCCTGCACAGATTAATTGTTACCTTTCCCAGTTCACCTTTCCTTTCATTTGTCTTTTTATCTTCATTTCCTTTCCTGTCACGTCTCTATCATCTCTTTCTTTTCCTTCATTATCTTCTTTCCTTGTTTCTTTCCTTCGTGTTCCTGCCCAGATTAATTGTTACCCTTCCCAGTTTGCCTTTCCTTTCATTCGTCTTTTGTCTTTTTCATTTCCTTTCCTTTCACGTCTCATCATCATTATCTTTATTTTCCTCCATCTATATTCTCTCTTCTTTTTCTTTATCATTCTCCATTATTTTTTATATTTCCTTTGCGTTTCAGCGTTCCCCTTTAAAGTCAAGGAACAGTACGTCTCTTTACACTTTTTAATTAACGTGCATCACTTCCCATTATCTGTCTCCCACTCTCTTCTCACCTTTCACATCTGTTCTCTTCCTCTTCTTCCTTCCACTTCAGGTCTGAATTTAGAAACGCTTTGTTCTCTCACCACGACTACAGAGATGACTAGCGAGGTTTTCAAGAGTGTTTCTCCAGTTAACAATGTAGAAATCTTGTCACTTTGCCTTTATAACCGTAAAAACACATTAAAAATCGCTCTTCACTCTCACGACTATTTTTAAGGGGAGCAGAGATAATTAGCGGGGTTTTCAAGAGTGTTTCTCCAGTTAATAATGTAGAAATCTTGTCACTTTGCCTCTAGAATGGTAAAACTGTCTTAAAAATACTCTTCTCTCCACCATGACTATTTTTCAAGACTACAGAAGTGACTAGAGGGGTTTGCAAGAGTGTTTCTCCAGTTAATAATGTAGATATCTTGTCATTCTGCCTATAGAACCGTAAAAATACCCTTAAAAACACTCTCCTCTCTCATCAAGATTATTTTCCAAGGTCAGAGATAATTGGCGGAGTTTTCAAGAGTGTTTCTGCAATTGATAATGTAGAAATCTTGTCACTCTGCCTCTAAAACCGTAAAAACACCTTTAAAAAACCTCGTGTCAATTTAAATAAAACCTTTTGAAATAGTGGAGGAAGCACTTGGTTTGAGAATACGAGCCTCGCTTCTCCACACACTAGAATATACAGATGTTGTCTCATTACGTCCCCCACCACACCTGTTTACCTTCAACCTGCATCATCATTATCATCTCTCTTATTTAACCTCTTCAGTACCATGACGCGTGTGTCCATATTCTTTCTGCTTACTATTTGGGAATTTTACAAAGATTCAGATACTCATGTGGGATTGAAATGGTGAAGACTCTCACCCATTAAACCGTTCAGTTCCACGACACGATTTCATACTAATTCTTTTCACTATTCGGCGATTTTATACAGCTTCAGAAACTTACGTCGGGGTTGAAATAGTGAAGACTGTTGCCATTAATCTTCTGACCTCCATAGAGCCTTGCTAATGTCAATGAAATGGTCTTACCGTAGCCAAACTGTCTTAAAATGCTCTGAAAAAACATTACATTCTGACTTAAAATGCCCTGAAAACATGACACACTCTTAAAATGCCCTAAAAAAAACCATGAGTCTCCATATTCATTCTGGTCATAACTTGATGACTTTACACAGCTTCAGAAACTTATGTGGGGGATTAAAATAGTGAAGAATCTGGCTCATTAATCTTCTGACTTCCACGGACCCTTGCTAATGTCAATATAATGGTCTTATCACACCCAAAAAAGCGTGTCAGTATTGAAGGAGTTAAAGGTGTGTTATCTTTCCCAGGCCTCGTTTTAATTAACCTGTTGCTGTGTGTGTGTGTGTGTGTGTGTGTGTGTGTGTGTGTGTGTGTGTGTGTGTGTATCTAATGAGTCATGATCATTTTATACAGCAAACAACTGGACTCATTTCACTCATCTTGCTACATAAAAATTCATCTCTCTCTCTCTCTCTCTCTCTCTCTCTCTCTCTCTCTCTCTCTCTCTCTCACCACGCGCTGGCCTGTCTTTCATTTCTTGTCCCGTTTTCTTTTTCTCCACCGTGCTCCTTTTTAACGGCAGACTGTGTTATTTCACGTCCAGCTGTGTGTGTTGTGGTTTTCCTTGTATCTTGTGTGTAGTTGTAGGTAATCTGCGTCTGAGTTACTTGGTTTTTGAGTGTAAATGTAATGTGTTGTTTGCTTTGTGTGTAATTGTCTGTGTGTCTGTGTGTGTTGGTTTCTCTTTCATCATAGGTAATTGTTTATAAATGTAATTATCTGATACATATGTAATTTTCTATGATATGTATGTAATTGTATTCTATCTGTGTGTCTGTACTTGTTCCTCTCTCTTATTTTTATTGTATCTTGATATATTAACACTGAAACAAAATTCTCTCTCTCTCTCTCTCTCTCTCTCTCTCTCTCTCTCTCTCTCTCTCTCTCTCTCTCTCTCTCTCTCTCTCTCTCTTCATATCTAACTTTCTTGATAAACTAATACGAAAACAAAACTTTCTCTCTCTCTCTCTCTCTCTCTCTCTCTCTCTCTCTCATATCTAACATTCTTGATAAACTAATACGAAAACAAAACTTTCTCTCTCTCTCTCTCTCTCTCTCTCTCTCTCTCTCTCTCTCTCTCAGATGACGCTCGTGGCAGCCCCTGAGACAGCCCGGGGACTACTGAGGACTAACGCCAGCGACCACTCCCCCGCCAAGGTCAGTAGTGAAGGGACCACAATGTATCTGTCACATGTGGCGTTAACTCCTCAATAAAAGGATGGGGATTTATGGAACCTCACCTCACCTCACCTCACCTAACCTAACCTCACTTCACTTAATCTAACCCAACCTAACCTAACCTAACCTTACCTAACCTTACCTCACTTGACCTAACCTAACCTAACCTTCAATACCACGACGCATTTTTGACCTTGAGTTTTGGGTGTAATTTGACGATTTTACTTACATTACAAAGGGTGTATGGAGGTCAGATTAATAGCCAGTGGAGAGAGAGAGAATTGAAGATAAAACACCTTGGGAATACTTACAGGAGTCGGAAAGAGAAAGTGAGAAAGTGAGAGACTGAGAAAGAGTGAGGGGAGTTATAGATGATGGAAATAGTCTTCACTACTTTAATCCCCTCATATAAGTTTCTGAATCTGTGTAAGATTGATAAATAGTAAGCAGAATTTATATGAAAAAAAAAAAAAGCGTGTCCTGTGTAGCTCAGAAGATTAATATTAATGGTCACAGTCTTCACTATTTTGATCATCCACACGAGTTTCTGAAGCTGTCAAAAATCACCAAATAGTAAGCAGAATGAATATGGAAACGCGTCATGGTACTGAAGGGGTTAAAACAGTCATTATATTCTTACTTGCTGCTTAACCCCTTCAGTACCATGACGCGTTTCCATATTAATATTGGTGACTATTTGGTGATTTTTTTACAGCTTCAGAAACAAATGTGGGAGATGAAAATACTGAAGATTGTGGCCATTAATCTTCTGACCTGCATAGACTCTACCTAATGTCAATAAAATGGTCTAATGGCACACAAAACTCAAGGTAAAAATGTGTCCCAGTACTAAAGGGGTTAAAATAGTGAAGACTGTGGCCATTAATCTTCTGACCTGCATAGACTCTTCCTAATGTCAATAAAATCGTCTAATGGTGCACAAAACTCAAGATAAAAATGTGTCCCAGTACTAAAGGGGTTAAAATAGTGAAGACTGTGGCCATTAATCTTCTGACCTGCATAGACTCTACCTAATGTCAATAAAATGGTCTAATGGCACACAAAACTCAGGGTAAAAATGTGTCCCAGTACTAAAGGGGTTAAAATAGTGAAGACTGTGGCTATTAATCTTCTGATCTGCATAGACTCTTCCTAATGTCAATAAAATCGTCTAATGGTGCACAAAACTCAAGATAAAAATGTGTCCCAGTACTAAAGGGGTTAAAATAGTGAAGACTGTGGCCATTAATCTTCTGACCTGCATAAACTCTTCCTTATGACAATAAAATGGTCTAATGGCACACAAAACTCAAGGTAAAAATGTGTCCCAGTACTAAAGGGGTTAAAATAGTGAAGACTGTGGCCATTAATCTTCTGACCTGCATAAACTCTTCCTAATGTCAATAAAATGGTCTAATGGTACAAAAAACTCAGGGTAAAAATGTGTCCCAGTACTAAAGGGGTTAAAATAGTGAAGACTGAAGCTATTAATCTTCTGACCTGCATAGACTCTTCCTAATGTCAATAAAATGGTCTAATGGTACAAAAACTCAAGATAAAAATGTGTCCCAGTACTAAAGGGGTTAAAATAGTGAAGACTGTGGCCATTAATCTTCTGACCTGCATAGACTCTACCTAATGTCAATAAAAT
>NC_059264.1:1224082-1239082 GCF_017591435.1 Portunus trituberculatus | reverse complement strand
TTATAATGTTTCGATTACAACTAACATTTTTTTTCCTGCAATACCATTCAGTCTTGTTAATATCCTTTTTCAAATAAACAACAGCAACAATAATTACTTCTACTACTACTACTACTACTACTACTACTACTACTACTACTACTACTACTGCTGCTACTACTACTACTACTACTACTACTACTTATAATACTACTACTGCTACTACTACTACTACTACTGCTACTACTACTAATACTACTTCGACTATTACTACTACTACTACTACTACTACTACTACTACTACTACTACTACTACTACTACTACTACTACTACTACTACTACTACTACTAGTATTAATACTCCTATATCCTGTTTATAATATCAGAGAAAAACACGACGGTATTTACTTTAGCTACAGTACACACACACACACACACACACACACACACACACACACACACACACACACACACACACACACACACACACACACACACACACACACACACACTATATAATATCTTTCCTGACAGCAACAACACCCCCCCCAACACACACACACACACACACACACACACACACACACACACACACACACACACACACACTTCAACTAGCCCTTATACGACCTGCTAACTTGAACACAAAAAGACAGACAAACAATCAGAGAGAAAGAGAGACAGACAGATAGATCAATAGATAAATAGATACATGGATGAATGATATGAGAGTTTAATAACCATAGCTTTTAAAATGACCACATCTGCGACAGCACCTCAGAGACACAACTTTGAGAATAAGTACAGAAATACTCCTGAGACATAATGAAACACAAAGCATTTTAATAAGCACCATTGTAAACCTCTAACTTCACGAAACTAAAGCAAACAAAATCCAACGTAGGAAACTTCTTAACCTAACCTAACCTAACCTAGCAAATTTCCTAACCTAACCTAACTTAACCTAGCAAATTTCCTAACTTAACCTAACCTAACCTAACCTCAAAATTTAACTTCTAACTTAACCTAACCTCACCAAACCTAATCAAAACCTACTTTCCCCCTTTAAACCCACAGGTGATACTGGACTTCGTGGAGGAGGCAGGTTTCTGGACACACACCCATCACGTCTGGTTCATCTGTCACTGGCTGGCCATGTCCCACGCCTGCTACAACCCTCTCATTCTCTGCTGGATGAATACAAAGTTCCGAGAAGGCTATCTGCTGGCTCTCTACCGCCTCCTGCCCTGTTGCCGCTCCCGCCTCTCCCACTCCCTCCTCCAGCTCAGGCAGTCAGCGGGATTGCAGAGGGCGTATACTTCAAGCACCAGGGCATCTCGCACGCAGAGGTTAGTGGTGGTGGTGGTGGTGGTTTTGTCCTAATTTCTTATTTTATGGTAGATGATGTTGTTTGTTTTTCGTTTGTGTTTTAGGAGTTGTTGTTGTAGAAGGAGTAGTAGTAGTAGTGGTAGTAGTAGTAGTAGTAGTAGTAGTAGTAGTAGTAGTAGTAGTAGTAGTAGTAGTAGTAGTAGTAATTTATTCTAAAGCCAACACAAGATAAAAATAATAACTACATATCAATTAAAAATAGTGTGTGTGTGTGTGTGTGTTTCACTGTTTGATCTGGTGCAGTCTCTGACGAGACAGCCAGACGTTACCCTACGGAACGAGCTCAGAGCTCATTATTTCCGATCTTCGGATAGGCCTGAGACCAGGCACACACCACACACCGGGACAACAAGGTCACAACTCCTCGATTTACATCCCGTACCTACTCACTGCTAGGTGAACACCACCTACACGTGAAATATCTCCACCCGGCCGGGGAATCGAACCCCGGTCCTCTGGCTTGTAAAGCCAGCGCTCTAACCACAGAGCTACCGGACGTGTGTGTGTGTGTGTGTGTGTGTGTATCCCCTAGTGTAACACAACCACTTCATTTAATCTACAGCAACACTTTTCTCTCCTTTCTGAATACATTACTTACACATCCATACATTACCGTGGGGATAGAAGCAGATACCGGTATTAGAATTTTAACCTTGGTAGGCCTATGTCCATAAATAACCAAGACTCACAAACTTAACCATTTCTCCCCTCTATGAATGGTCACAGGAGAGTCGAGAGTCAACTTGAGTGAATACATGAATAGAAACCGTCAATAGACCAGGTAACAATGAATACCACACTAGTCCCAGGTGTTCACGTGTTATACTTCACCTGTACTAATTACCCTTTACCTTTACACACGTACAGGTAATCTTAATGGTGCTCGGAAAGAAGGTACGAGGAAAAAAAAGAAAAAAGTAATAGTAGTAATCTGTCCTACTTAATCTGTACAAATGGTTCTTTAGGTAGATTAAACACGTACAGGTAATCTTAATAATGCTCCAAAAGAAATTATCTGGGAAAATAATAGAAAAAAAATTAGAGTAATGATTTTATTTAGGAGGAAAAGTAAGTGTGTCTAGGTTAGGTTAGGTTAGGTTAGGTTAGGTTAGGTTAGGGTAGAGTAAGGTAATGTAATGTAAGGTAAGATAGGTTAGGTCACGCTGGAAACAGAAACAAAACTATTAAATATTTTTCTTACCCTTTACCTGTTGTCTTCTATCTTGTTACTCTTTTCCATGTTATATTTTTTTCTGCCACTTTCTGCCCTTCAATCACATCTAATCCTAATCTGACACCTGACGCCCTTTATAGTAACGTTAACAAACAAGTAGCAACCCTTTTTATTATATTTCTACAGGTACAGTGCGAGGAATCTAGTGTCACTATCAAATATGTTCCTAACCCTTCACTTCCCTAACCTAACCACTAGAGCTTTTGATGGTCACTAATTAATACAGGTAACCATTTCAATTTCCACAGGTACAATGAGAAGTATTTAGAGTATCACTATCAAAAATACTCCCAATCTTTCACTTTCACCCTAACACAATCACTGGAACCTTTGATAGTGACTAATTAATAAAAGTAACCCTCTCAATTTCCACAGGTACAGCGAGTTAGCTACAGCGTCACTATCAAATATATTCTTAACCCTTCACCTTCACCATTAACCTAACCAGTAGAGCCTTTGATAGTGACTAATTAATACAGGTATCCCTTTCAATTTCCCACAGGTACAGCGCAGTTTATTTGGAGTGTCAGGTGAGAGAGAACAATGGTGACCTCCCTCCAACGGTACCAATTCATCACCAGCTTGATCTGCCAGACCCACTTCACCACCACCACCTCCACCACCTCCACCACAAACCACCACCACCACAGCCGCCGCCACCACCACACAAACCCTGGGAGTCAAAGTTATAGGTTGTGGTGTTGAGTTACTATTGGTGTTGTTGTTGTTAGTGTTAGAAAGGTGTTGTTGTTTTTATATATTTTAAAATTGTTAGGGTTATGTTCCTCTCTCTCTCTCTCTCTCTCTCTCTCTCTTGTTCTCGATACTTATGTCGTGTCACCATCACTGTCACCATCACCACCATCACTACCACCATCACTAACCCCTATCGCTTCCCATCAAACATTCCATAGATTTTTATAGCTGTCATTCCAGTACTCCCTCTCTCTCTCTCTGTGTGTGTGTGTGTGTGTGTGTGTGTGTGTGTGTGTGTGTGTGTGTGTGTGTATGTGTGTAGGCATGTTTCACTGTTTGATCTGCTGCAGTCTCTGACGAGACAGCCAGACGTTACCCTACGGAACGAGCTCAGAGCTCATTATTTCCGATCTTCGGATAGGCCTGAGACCAGGCACACACCACACACCGGGACAACAAGGTCACAACTCCTCGATTTACCTCCCGTACCTACTCACTGCTAGGTGAACAGGGGCTACACGTGAAAGGAGACACACCCAAATATCTCCACCCGGCCGGGGAATCGAACCCCAGTCCTCTGGCTTGTGAAGCCAGCGCTCTAACCACTGAGCTACCGGGTATGTGTGTGTGTGTGTGTGTGTGTGTGTGTGTGTGTGTGTGTGTGTGTGTGTGTGTGTGTGTGTGTGTGTGTGTGTGTGTGTGTGTGTGTGTGTGTGTAGGCGTGTGTGTGTTCACGCATTACATTCTCTCTCTCTCTCTCTCTCTCTCTCTCTCTCTCTCTCTCTCTCTCTCTCTCTCTCTCTCTCTCTCTCTCTTCTTAACTCCTTCCTTCCTTCTTTTCTTCCTTCCTTCAGTCACTCATTCATTTCTCTAAGTATCTCATTTCTCTCCTTAACTTTCCCTCGCCTTCCTTCTCCCCTCTCCGTAGTTCCTTCCTCCTTGCTAATCATCTTCCTCCCCTCTTTCATTCCTGCGCTGGTTGGCTTAAGGGAAAAGGGAGGATGAAGAGGGAAGGGAGAATGAAGAGGGGAAGAGGAGGAATAAGAGGGGAAGAGGACAGGTGAAAGGACAGGTGTGAGGATTAACTGGAGAAATGTAAAGAGGGGAAGAGAAAGATAGGGAGAGGAAGGGAAAAGGGAAGGGAATAGAAGGGAAAGGAGAGAAGATGGGGTCTTGTACAGGTAGTGATAGTAAAAGTCTCACCTGTAATCAGTTGTCAGGTAAATTCCACGGCTCCTGGTGTTCTAATAAGGCGTACCTGTAATTAGAGCAAAGGTGGAACTCATTAATTCAGGAACTTGATGGCGCAAAAATGGTACCGTCTCAATTTTGGAAGGAAAGGAAAGTTGGTCAGTAAAAGCAGTGTGTTGAAATTTCTATATATTTTGACCAAGTGATGTTAAAAATGGAAAATAACAGGAAAAGGACTGTGTGATAATTTTTTGGTCAAACTGGAGCATAAAAAAAAAAAAAGGTCAGGTTGCGATTTTGGAAGGAAAGTGAAGATGGTCAATAGAAACAGTACGTGTGTTGAGATTTCTGTATATTTTGACCAAGTGATGTTAAAATGGAAGAAATAACAGATAAGCTGTATACGAATGTTTGATTGTGACTTTGGTGCGAAAAAAATGACACAGTTTCGATTTTATAAGGAAAAGTAAGATGTTGGTCTACAAAAATAGTACTTGTGTTGAAATCTATACATATTTTTGACCAAGTGATGTCAAAATGAAAGAAAATACCAGGTACACAGTATAAAAAATTTTTGATTACGATATTGGTGCAAAATAAAGAAACAATTTCGATTCTGGAAAGACGGTAAGAAGTAAGTCAATAAAAACAGTACGTGTGTTGAGATCTATACATACTTTTATGACCAGGTGATGCTAAAATAGAAGAAAAATAAAAGGTGAAATAGAGTATAAGAGTTCTTGGTTACGACATTGGGGTAGAAAAAGGTACAGTTTCGATTTTTGGAAGGAAAATGAAGTTGATCAATAAAAACAGTGTGTTGAGACTTTTGTATACTTTTTGACCAGATGATACAAACTCCTTTTCATTTATTTCTACCATGTGGTCTTTTCACGGGAATTTCTGGGCAAAAGGGGATACTCTTTGTGGTACCTCCTATCTCAAAGCCCACCCGCTAGGAAACCGTTGCCCCGAGTGAGGAAGCCCAACCTACACTCGGACCGTGGACAGGATTCGAACCCGTGCGCTTGGAGACCCCTCGGACCCCAAAGCACGCATGGTTCCACTGTACCACGGCGGTCCATGACTTGTTTTTCTATTCATTCTGCTTACTATATGATGATTTTATACAGCTTCAGAAACTCATGTAGGGATTAAAAATAGTGAGGACATTGGCCATTAATCCTCTGACCTCCATAGACCTTCATAATGTCAGTAAAATCGTCTAATCACACCCGAAACTCAAGGTAGAAATGCGTTGCAGTACTAAAGGGGTTAAAATGAAAGAAAATAACAGGTAAATGTGAATATAAGAAATTTTAGTCTCGACATTGGAGGAAAAGATTAGTTTGCATCCATAAAAAGCGAAGTATGTTGAGAATTACACATATTTCTTTCTGGATAAAATGAAAAAAAAAAAAATAAATAAAAATAAACCAAGAAGAAAATTGGTGGACAACTTATGCATTTATTAAGTTAATAATATTTTCATATTTTATCACAGTTATGAGTTAGTAAATAGACGGAGAGCACAGGCCTACAAGCTCTGATCTCTAACGCCGCTTAGGCCTGCTAGAAAATGAATACGTTGTACCAGTAAGTGTAGCAGGTAATGAATCACGTGAAGCTTAACAAAGAAAGCTAATCTAAATACATCGTTCCGCCTAAAAAAAATAATGGATATGCCTATGGTTGTTAATTTATCTTTTTTTTTTTTTCATTCATCCACTTATAGGCTTACAGATATTTCTCTTTTACTTAGTCACCTCCTTATTCCCTTCCCTCAAGATCCATAATACAAAGTGTATGTATAACTTCAACAGTGAGAGGAGAGGAAGTTGACGGTGTATAGATGTAGTTAGTTAATATCTACACGTATGTTTTCTTATTCATATACACGTAATAATTCAACGCATCTCCTTTTTACCTCTTCGTATGGAGTGGATTTCAGAAGCAATGTTGGGATTAGCTGTAAATTTTCTAAGTACGTCTTTGATTTATTCTTTCCTTCTGTTTAGCTTTTATCTATTCATTCATTCTATTGACTTGTGTGACTTTCTTACCACGAGTCACGAAAGATGCTCAAGGGGGAAAAAATACGTGTGAAATAAAAAAAAAAAAAAATCACCTCATTTATTGTATTTTTTCAAAGCAGCACGAGAAAGTATTTTAGACGAGATAAACGTGAGTGTGTGTGTGTGTGTGTGTGTGTGTGTGTGTGTGTGTGTGTGTGTGTGTGTGTGTGTGTGTGAGGGGACCTGTGTGACAAATAGAAGAAATATATATTAAACTTTTGAAATCTCTAGAGAGGAGGGGAGAGATTGGATGATAAAGACAAAACAAGAGTGAGAGAGATCAAGTTACAAAAGAAAGAGATTGTAAACTGAATAGAAGATAGAATAAAAGGCAGGGAAGAAAGGAAGAAGGAAAGAAGGGGTGAAGGGGTGAAGGGGTGAAGGGACGGGACGGAAAGAATATACTGTAGAGTAAGCAAATAATAAATGGATAAAAGGAAGAAAGAGAAGGAGGGAAGAGAAATGGATTAGAGAATAAAGGAGAGGGAAACAAAAGGGAGAAAGAAATTTTGAAGAGTATATAGAACAGATGGAGGGATTTTTGAATAGCCCAGACACACACACACACACACACACACACACACACACACACACACACACACACACACACACACACACACACACACACACACACACACACACACACCATTTCCCAAACTAATAAAAACTGTAAATACCAAACAAACAAACACACAAACACGCAAAAAAATGCCAACTAAAAGAAAAAAAAGAAAGACAAAAAAGAAAAGGTAAAAAAAAAAAAATAAATAAAAAATAATGAACAAATAAAAATGTATTTATATGTATGTATCTCTTCATGTATGTATTAATGTGTATGTATGTATGAATGTATGATGTATTCTCAAATACATGTATAAGATTATTAACTGCATTTAAATTTTCCTCTTTTTTTGTGTGTGTTTAAAATATCGTATTAATCAATGCTCTTTTACCTGTGGAAGATTTAATTTTACATACACCTGTCGAATTACACAGCCAGGTTAATTAAAGCCTTTTTGATTGGTTATTAATACTCACCTGTCCGTGTGTGTGTGTGTGTGTGTGTGTGTGTGTGTGTGTGTGTGTGTGTGTGTGTGTGTGTGCAATCAATACGAATTATTTTTCTTTGTTTACGTTTTCTCATATTTTTTTTAGCTGAGAGAAGAGAGAAGAGAGAGAGAGAGAGAGAGAGAGAGAGAGAGAGAGAGAGAGAGAGAGAGAGAGAGAGAGAGAGAGATTACTAACACACACCAAACTCCCCATAGTGCACCTGCATGACGCGGCTTTGATGTCTTCTTGGAGGAGGAGGAGGAGGAGGAGGAGGAGGAGGAGGAGGAGGAGGAGGAGGAGGATTGGTCGATTGAGTAACTAATAACATCACTCATTCTCTCCTCCTCCTCCTCCTCCTCCTCCTCCTCCTCCTCTTCCTCTTTCTTCTATTACTCCTCTCCTCTTCCTCCTCCTCCTCCATCTTATCCTGTTGCTCCTTCTCCTAATCCTGCATATGACCGTGTCCTTCCTCCTCCTCCTCCTCCTCCTCCTCCTCCTCTTCCTCCTCTGTCTTATCTTGTTGTTCCTTCTCTTAATTTTGCATCAGATCGTGTCCTCCTCCTCCTCCTCCTCCTCCTCCTCATCGTCATCTTCATCATATCCGCATCTTTCTTTTATTCTCCCTACATTCCTCCTCCTCCTCCTCCTCCTCCTCCTCCTCCTCCTTCCTCTTCTCCTTTAAGCCAATAATCCTTAGCATCTCCCTGTGTCCCTTTATTAGCCAAACGACAGCCAATGTGAAGCCTCGCCTGCGTGACGTCACAGAAGGCTGGAATCTGATTGGTCATTGCTTCTCATAAGGTAAATAAACAATAGAAAGCCTTGCAAAGAAGAACAAGAGGTAATAAGAGGTGATTAGAATAAAGAGGAAGAGGAAGAGGAAAGATGGAAGGCTGTAATATTGTATGTTTATAACTGTTGTTGCTATGAATGTCTCTGGTGGAATCTAATACTAAATGATAAAGAGATAAGCATAGAGAGCAACAAGAGATAAGAGATGATAAAAATAATTAATTTCTCACCTCTATAGATCCTTCCTAGTGTCAATAAAATGGTCTAAACACACACAAAACTCATGATAAACTAATCTGGTGACTATATAGTGATTTTATACAGCTTCAGAAACTTATGTGGGGGATTAAAATAGTGAAGACTGTGGCCATTAATATTCTGACCTCAATAGACCCTTCCTAGTGTCAATAAAATGGTCTAATCGTACAAAAATCTCTAGGTAAAAAAATGTGTCCCAGTACTGAAGCGTTTACAAGCATATGAATTTCGCGCCAGTAGCTTTTCTCTCTTCACAACATACACGTGTGGGTCAGACTGTTTAAGATCAAGATGAAGGAATATTAAGGCATTTTTTCATCAAGACATATTAAGATTGGACTCCCGCGAATATAAGAACAACAAATAAATAAATAAATAAATGAATAAATAAATTAACATATAAATCAGTGTAAAAAGTAGAAATGAACAAGATAGAAGAGAGAAAGAAGGAAGAGCATATAGTGAAGGAAAGAATTGTTAGCGATGTTGCAATACAAAAATGAAGAAGCTCAATAAAATCAAGAAGCTGTGAAAGACAAAAAGAAATAAAAGTTAGATAAATTATATAAAGTAAACAAAAAAATGAATAAATGAGAGGTAGAGGAAGATGAAATGATGAAAGGAAGGAAAGAGAGGGGAGGTAAATTCATAGAGATAGAGAGAGAGAGAGAGAGAGAGAGAGAGAGAGAGAGAGAGAGAGAGAGAGATCAGGTCATTGGCACACCTCACCAAACTCTAAAGGTAAACTGAGGTAAACTATCCATCTATTACTGTTTACTCCTCCTCCTCCTCCTCCTCCTCCTCCTCCTCCTCCTCCTCCTCCTCCTCCTCCTCTCTTACCAATGTAATCTTTGAACTTTCACGAGAGAGAGAGAGAGAGAGAGAGAGAGAGAGAGAGAGAGAGAGAGAGAGAGAGAGAGAGAGAGAGAGAGAGAGAGAGAGAGAGAGAGAGAGAGAGAGAGAGAGAAGCAATATTTTTCTGTGCATTATGTAGATATAAATCGGACAAACAGGGAGAAATATAGAGATAAATAGACATACAGACTCTCTCTCTCTCTCTCTCTCTGGATAAAATGATAAATGAACTAAGTCAAAAACAAAGAGAAAAGGATAAAAAAAAAAAGATAAAAGAAGAACGGGAATTAGAACTAGCAAAATAAATAAATAAACACACATATACAGAAACACTGCAACATTTTCTCTTCACATCCTTCCAAAACAAGATTGAACAAGTGAAGCGAACACTGCAACACTCTCACACATCACAACAAAGAACAACAAATATATAAGGAAGGGAATGAAAAAATATGAATAAATGGCATGTTACTTCATTTCTTTTCCTTTTTTCTTCCTTTTCTTTTTTTCTATCTATTTCCCCGATTTACTGGAATACAAGTTGAATGAGTGAATAGAAGGAAATCTGATAAACGTTGTAATCTTAAAATAATTTGAAATATAAGCGAAGAGCAACAGAAAATGTATATAATTAGGAAAATATGTGGAGGAGAGAGAGAGAGAGAGAGAGAGAGAGAGAGAGAGAGAGAGAGAGAGAGAGAGAGAGAGAGAGAGAGAGAGAGAGAGAATTGTAGGTGTGGAGAACAATAATATATGAAAGAGAAGATTATGATTAAGATGATGAGGAAGAGGAGGAGGAGGAGGAGGAGGAGAAGGAGGAGGAGGAGGAGGAGGAGGAGGAGGAGGAGGAGGAGGAGGAGGAGGAGGAGAATGAAGACCAAAAGTTGATGGCATTCTATTGTTTTTTCCACCTTCCTTTATTCTTCTCTCCTCTTCTTCCTTTGTTTCATCCTTTGTGTTCTTTACTCCTTCCTTTGTTCCTTCCAAATGAGTTGATACGTAAGGAGGAACACTCTCTCTCTCTCTCTCTCTCTCTCTCTCTCTCTCTCTCTCTCTCAAGATGGAAATATTATGCAAATGAAACAAAACATGAAAGAGAATTTAGACTAGTATTAATCTTCCCTTTATGTAGTAGTAGTAGTAGTAGTAGTAGTAGTAGTAGTAGTAGTAGTAGTAGTAGTAGTAGTAGTAGTAGTAGTAGTAGTAGTAGTAGTTACGTTTGCTATATGAGTCGTAATATAAATTTAATCACACTCCATGCCTCCCTCCCTTCGTGTGATATTTTGACCCGCCTCTTGTGTCACTGTCCAGGAGGGGGATGCAGGACCCAAGACTTATTTCTTTCTACAAAGGTAAAGTAAAGTAAAGTAAGGAAACGACACGTAATAATACAAAATGGAAAGGAGTATAGGCATGTTATTTTTTTTTTTTTGTACTATTTTGACGGGTTTCTACAAAGGTAAGGAAATGACACGTAATAATAGAAAATGGAAAGGAGTGTAGGCATGTTCTAGTTTGATTCTCCTCTCCTCGTGTCAATGTCCAAGAGGAGGGAAGGAATAGAGGACGGGTTTCTTCACAGGTGAGGTATAATAGGAAGGTGAGTAAAGGTGAGTAAAGGTGAGAAAAGGTGAGTAAAGGTGAGTAAAGGTGAGAAAAAGTGAGAAAAAGTGGGAAAAAAGTGGGAAAAGGTGAGAAAAAGTGAGAAAAGGTGAGAAAAAGTAAGAAAAGTGAGAAAGGGTGGGAAAAAGTGGGAAAAGTGAAAAAGTGAAAAAAGTGGGAAAAGTGAGAAAAGTGGGAAAAAGTGAGAAAAGTGAGAAAAGGTGAGAAAAGTAAGAAAAGTGGGAAAAGTGAGAAAAGTGGGAAAAGATGAGAAAAGTGAGAAAAGTGAGAAAAGGTGAGAAAAAGTGAGAAAAAGTGAGAAAAGGTGAGAAAAGTGGGAAAAAGTGAGAAAAGTGAGAAATGGTGAGAAAAGTGAGAAAAGTGAGAAAAAGTGGGAAAAGTGAGAAAAGTGGGAAAAAGTGAAAAGTGAGAAAAAGTGGGAAAAAGTGGGAAAAAGTGAAAAAGGTGAGAAAAGTGAGAAAATGTGAGAAAAGTGAGTGGGAAAGTGAGAAAAGTGAGAAAAGTGGGAAAGTGAGAAAAAGTGAGAAAAGTGAGAAAAGTGGGAAAAAGTGAGAAAAGTGGGAAAAAGTGAGAAAAAGTGAGTGAGAAAAGGTGAGAAAAGTGGGAAAAGTGAGAAAAGTGAGAAAAGGTGAGTGGGAAAAAGTGAGAAAAGTGAGAAAAGTAAGAAAAAGTGGGAAAAGTGAGAAAAGTGGAAAAGATGAGAAAAGTGAGAAAAGTGAGAAAAGGTGAGAAAAGTGAGAAAAGTGAGAAAAGTGGGAAAAGTGAGAAAAAGTGAGAAATGGTGAGAAAAAGTGAGAAAAGTGGGAAAAGTGAGAAAAGTGAGAAAAAAGTGGGAAAAAGTGAGAAAAGTGAGAAAAGTGAGAAAAAGTGGGAAAAAGTGGAAAAGTGAGTGGGAAAAAGTGGGAAAAGTGAGAAAAGTGAGAAAAGTGAGAAAGTGAGAAAAGTGAAAAAGAAAAGTGAGAAAAAGTGAGAAAAGTGAGAAAAGTGAGAAAAGTGGGAAAAGTGAGAAAAGTGGGAAAAGTGAGAAAAGTGAGAAAAGTGTGAAAAGTGAGAGTGAAAAAGTGAGAAAAGTGAGAAAAAGTGGGAAAAAAGTGAGAAAAGTGTGGGAAAAGAAAAGAGAAAAGTGAGAAAAAGTGAGAAAAGTGAGAAAAGTGAGAAAAGTGAGAAAAGTGAGAAAAGTGAAAAGTGAGTGGAAAAAGTGAGAAAAGTGAGAAAAGTGAGAAAAGTGAGAAAAAGTGAGAAAAAGTGAGAAAAGTGAGAAAAGTGAGAAAAGTGGGAAAAGGTGAGAAAAGTGAGAAAAAGTGAGAAAAAGTGAAAAAAAAGTGGGAAAAAGAAAAAAGTGAGAAAAAGTGGGAAAAGTGAGAAAAGTGAGAAAAGTGAAAAGTGAAAAAGTGAGAAAAGTGTGAGAAAAGTGAGAAAAGTGAGAAAAGTGAGAAAAGGTGAGAAAAGTGAGTGAAAAAAGGTGAGAAAAGTGGGAGAAAAGTGGGAAAAAGTGAGAAAAGTGAGAAAAGTGAGAAAAGTGGGAAAAAAAGTGAGAAAAGGTGAGAAAAAGTGAGAAAAGGTGAGAAAAATTGAGAAAAAGTGAGAAAAGGTGAGAAAAAGTGAGAAAAAGTGAGAAAAAGTGGGAAAAAGTGAGAAAAAGTGAGAAAAGTGGGAAAAGTGAAAGTGGGAAAAAGTGAAAAGTGGGAAAAAGTGAGAAAAAGTGAGAAAAGACACGTAATTCTTGAGATGAGAGAAAAAAAGAGGGAGAGATAAAAAAAAATAAAGGGATAAGATAAAACATACAACACACACACACACACACACACACACACACACACACACACACACACGATACATGTTGAGCCAATGTTACTGTTCATTTTTCTCTACAGTCTCAACATTTCAAAATTTCTCGTTTTCTCACTGCTTCTTTAATTTTCGTTCACTGTTTCTATTTTTCACTTATTAATCCTTTCTGTTTCGTTATTCTTAGAACTGTAATACACACACACACTCTCTCTCTCTCTCTCTCTCTCTCATTAGTACTAGACAAGGCGTCACCAGGAACATCACCAAACAGAGACACGCATTATCACTCACTGTGGAGATAGGCGCACTGCTGTCCTCAGAATCACGCTGTGGAACGCTCTCCCCACACCGTCACACAGGCGCCCTCTCTTAACATTTTTAAAACCAGACTTAAAGAAATTTTTTAAAAGAGAATATCCAAGTTAAATTTAGGTTTTTGCTGTTGCTAATTTGATTTATTTTATGTATTTTCTTTTTATTCACCTTGGTTTGGTTTATATTTCTATGTAGCTATACGTGATCACAGAAAACACGCATTGAAACCATTGTAATTCATGTGTTTATTGTAATTATAGACACACTTCATTGTCATTTGCGTAACAACAACTTTGGTGGATAATAATTTGAATCTGAATCTGAATCTCTCTCTCTCTCTCTCTCTCTCTCTCTCTCTCTCTATCTGTATATATATATATATATATATATATATATATATATATATATATATATATATATATATATATATATATATATATATATATATATATATATATATATATATATATATATATATATATATATATATATATATATATATATATATATATATATATATATATATATATATATATATATATAAGCATTTTTCAAGCGAGAGAGAGAGAGAGAGAGAGAGAGAGAGAGAGAGAGAGAGAGAGAGAGAGAGAGAGAGAGAGAGAGAGAGAGAGAGAGAGAGAGAGAGAGAGAGAGAGAATTGTTCCGACTAATTTCTTGTCATTTACTGTATTGAATGTGTGTGTGTGTGTGTGTGTGTGTGTGTGTGTGTGTGTGTGTGTGTGTGTGTGTGTGTGTGCGTTTTAATCCCGTGAAGTGTCAGTAAACAAAAGAAGATACATAGAACACATACACACATACACACACACACACACACACACACACACACACACACACACACACACACACACACACACACACACACACACACACACACACACACAGAAAGAGACAGTCTAGAGAAGATATATTTCAAAATCTGTCTATTTTTCAAGGTTGTTTTCTATTTTCAAAAGTTCACTCATATATCCTTTTATTTCCAAGCTTTATTCTATTTTCCTAAGCTTTATCTTGTATTTCCTGACATGATTTAACTTCCTAACATTTTTTTTTTCATTTTCCTAACATTTTTTTTTCATTTTCCTAATTTTTTACATTTTTCTTTCTCATTTTTAGTTTATTTTCATTTTTACTTCTTTCTTCTTCTTTTCTTCTTTCTTTTGTCCTTCGTTTTATCATTTCCTTCCAAACATTTTTTTTATTTTCTTGGCTTTTTACTAATTTACCTTTATCATTATTTTACTTTATATTTTCATTTTCACAAACATTTTCTATTATCCTTTCCTTTTATCATTTCCTTCCAATGATTTTCCAATTTTCTATTTTTCCTACTGTTTTTTTTCTTATTTCACTTCATATTTATCTTTTATTGGCATTTTCCTTATTCCTTTCTTCTTTTTTGTTATTTCCTTGCTATATTCACATTTTTATTATTTTTCTATTTATTTTCGTTCCTTTTTCCATTATTTTCCTTTTCATTTCTGTATTCTTTTATTTTTCCTTCATTTTTGCTTCCCATTCCAACTTTTATCTCTTCTTTCTTTAATATTTTGTCATTTCCTTTACATTAATTTACAAGTCTTCCTTTTTTTCGTTTTAATAATTCTAGTTTATTTAGTTTTCCCTTTAAAATACGTTTCCTGTTTAATTTGTGGCTTATATAATAGTCTCTCTCTCTCTCTCTCTCTCTCTCTCTCTCTCTCTTTAGCCCTTTCATCTACTTTCCTCCATATT
>NC_059264.1:1219082-1221582 GCF_017591435.1 Portunus trituberculatus | reverse complement strand
CTCTTCCTCTTTTTCTTCCTCCTCCTCTTCCGTGTCTTCCTCTTGTTCCACGTCGTTACCTACCCATCCATCTTTATTTCTTCTCCTCTTTTATTTTCTTCTTGTTCCTCCTCCTCCTCCTCCTCCTCCTCCTCCTCTTCCACTCCAATACCCAATATCAGAGCACTTGTAATCCTTGTGTAATTTGCAACCCTCAATTACTTATTCAATCCTCCTCCTCCTCCTCCTCCTCCTCCTCCTCCTCCTCTTCCACAGCAAGAGCCACCGCCTACTCTTCTTACTCCTCCTCTTATTTAGTATAAGCCCCTTCCTCCTCCTCCTCCTCCTCCTCCTCCTCCTCCACCTCCTCCTCCTCCTCCTCCACCTCCTCCTCCTCCTCCTCCTCCTCCACCTCCACCTCCTCCTCCTCCTCCTCCTCCTCCTCCTCCTCCTCCTCCTCCTCCTCCTCCTCCTCTTCTCTTTCTGAGGTCACAAAATACTAATCCCTGTGGGGAGATAGATAGATAGATAGATAGATAGATAGATAGAGAGAGAGAGAGAGAGAGAGAGAGAGAGAGAGAGAGAGAGAGAGAGAGAGAGAGAATGAGTTATCACACAATTATCGGTTATTGATGCGCTCTCTCTCTCTCTCTCTCTCTCTCTCTCTCTCTCTCTCTTCAAACAACTAGGACAATGGACAATCCTCTCTCTCTTCTTACTTGCCTCCTCCTCCTCCTCCTCCTCCTCCTCTTCTTCTTCCTACTTTTAAATTTTCTCTTCATCTCTTTTTTCTTATCCTCAAACCCAAGGAGGAGGAGGAGGAGAAGGAATACAAAGGAATACAAAGGAAAGCCAAACAGCAACAGACCTGTTGGTCCTTTCGAGGCTGTTTGGCAACTACTTGTAACTGGCTACAGATAAGAGACACAGGACAGTACAGAAGAAGGCTCCTCCCCACCCACCACTCCCTCCACCCACCGCTGACATGGAAAATAGTTTGGAAAAGTAGCATGCAGTGTGGAAAAACTGACATGGAATTTTCACAGGAAAGGATGAAAGGAGATTCTATTATTCAGCCTACGGTGAACTCTACATGTCTATCTATAGGAAAGTTACACACAATAATTGTCATACTAATATCATGTTTAATTATTGGGACAAGAAGAGAGCTTGTTGGGGGTTATTCTTTAAATATTTATCAATTTTGTTTTTGAATGATGCAATGGAAGTACTGTTTACTATTTCTGAAGGAAGCTTATTCCATATGTTAACAATTCTATTAAAGAAAAAGTGCTTTGCCTCGTGGATTTTAAAGCGTTTAGGTGTAATTTTAAATCCATTATTCCTTGTTATGGTGGAATGATCAATGGTAAAATATTTATTTACATCAAGGTTGTTGTATCCCTGAAAAATTTTGAAAACTTCGATTAGATCTCCTCTTATCCTGCGCTTTGTTAAGCTGAATAAATTTAATGCTTCCAGTCGTATTTTGCTTGTACATTGTTACTTCCAATGTGTAGGACTTTACATTTTTCTATATTGAATTTCATTTGCCATTTTTCTGTCCAGCGTGTCAGTTTATTTAAGTCACACTGTAGTTCTTGCCATTGTGACATTGATGTAACTTTGCTCATTATTTTGGTGTCGTCCGCGAATTTGCTTATTTTACAATTGATTCCTTCATCAATATCATTGATATAGACAATGAAAAGAACTGGTCCTAATACAGAGCCTTGAGGAACACCAATTTTTACATTGTGCCACTCTGATTCTTTTCCATTTATAACAACACGTTGCTTTCTGTCAGAGAGCCAGTCTTCCAGCCATTTCAGGGTATTTCCAGCTATGCCGTGAGCTTTTACTTTGCTGATTAGTCTCTTGTGATGGACAGTGTCGAAAGCTTTCTGGAAATCAAGATAAATAATACCCACTGCATTTGTCTCGTCATACGAGTTAAAAACTTCATAAAAGAAGTCTAGTAAGTTTGTTAAGCAGGATCTCTTATTTCTGAAACCATGTTGTGAATCTTTCATGATCTTATTTTCTTCAAAAAATTTGACAATCTTATCTCTGATTATCGTTTCCATCAGCTTGCAAACTTTTGAAGTAAGGAGGAGGAGGAGGAGGAGGAGGAGGAGGAGGAGGAGGAGGAGGAGGAGGAGGAGAAGAACAAGAACAAGAGAGAGGAAGATAAAGCGGAAGAAGAGGAGGAGGAGGAGAATGACGGGTAACTTTCTGCCCAGAGGAAAACGGGAAAAAAAATGAAAAAAAGGAAAGAGAAAGGAAGAAGGAAGAGAAGAGGAGAGGAAAGAGGAAGAGGATGCAGAAAGAATGAAAGGAGGAGGAGAGAGGAAAGAAGAGGAAGGGAGAGTGGGAATAATAATTTTTTAACTCTAGGAGCACTTAGGAGGAGGAGGAGGAGGAGGAGGAGGAGGAGGAGGAGGAGCTGCAACCAATACACTGTCTTTCTATCTATCTATCTACCTAACAATGCATCTATGTATGTATGTATGTATGTATC
>NC_059264.1:1204082-1214082 GCF_017591435.1 Portunus trituberculatus | reverse complement strand
GGAAGAACTGAAGAAAACGGGATGCGGGGCGGCAGCTTTGAGGGATGTCTCTGCTAAACGTGACAAAAGATCCTTGGAAGGTGTAAACGACAAAATCACAGGTAATTAATTAGTGTGCACAGGTGTGAAGGAAATTTTTGTCTATTTATTTCGTTTATATTCTGTTTAATGTTTATTTATTTTGTTCATTTGTCTATTTATTTCGTTTATATTCTGTTTAATGTTTATTTATTTTGTTCATTTGATTGTTATTGTTTTTTTGTGTATATTGAGTGATTTGTGGTGTTATTGGTCTGAATAGTAGTAGTAGTAGTAGTAGTAGTAGTAGTAGTAGTAGTAGTAGTAGTTATTGTTGTCGCTTTTTGTCTTTGTTGTTGTTGTCTACCCTAAAAATCCACAAAAGCAGGACACTCGGAATAAAACAACAAACAAAAGGCAAACAAACAAAAAAACAAAACAAAACAAAGCTTCCTGACTGAAGATGTTATCCTTTGCAAGAAGAAGAAAAAGAAAAGAAAAAGAAAAAGAAAGATAAAAAAAAAGATACTGCAAAGAAACAACAAAAGAAATGAGATGTAATGGAAATTCTCTCTCTCTCTCTCTCTCTCTCTCTCTCTTCTCTCTCCCTTCCTCTCATTCCTCCTCCACTTTCCCTTCCCCTTCAGCTGTTTCCTCTTTTTCCTCCTCCCTTCTTTCCTCCTTCCCTATACATATCACAACCAATCTTGTCTATGTATGAAATGTATGGTGAGTGAATTTTCCCTCTCTATTTTTGAGTTATCTATATATTGTGGCCTTTTATTGGGATTTTTCTAGTGTTTTTCCTTTTTTTATATATTTTTCTCTTTTTTCTAAGTTTGTTTCTATATTTCGAGTTTTTTTTTTTCATTGGTTTTTCCAGTTTTTTCTCTTTTCATTTATTTGTTTTTTTTCTTCTAATTTTGGTTATCTTTTATTTCGAGTTTGTTTTGCTTTTTTTTGGTATTTTTCGAGTCTTTTTCTTTTTTTTCATTTTTTTCTCTTTTTTTCTAAGTTTGGTTTTTGAATTTCGTTTTTTTTTTTTTTTCTAGTTATGTTCAGTCGAATATGTGTTTTTTTTCATTCTTTCACTTGTTTATTTGTTTCCTTTTCGTCTTTTTTTTTTTCAACCTTTGCTCATTTTCTGTTCCTATTTTGGGGTTACTTAAATATTGAGGGTCTTTTTGGTGTCTTGAGTTTTTTTTTCTTAATATCTTTTTTTTTTCTTCTTCGTTTGGTTCTTTCATTTCAATTTTCATTTCCTTCGTTGCGTTTTTTTTTCTTTTTGTTTAGAAATGGTCATTCAATTAGTTTTTTTTATTATTTCACTTTTTTTTCTTTTCTTTTTTCTTTTTTATTTTCTCATTTTCTGTTCCTATCTTTGGAGTTGCTTTAAATAATTGAGTTTTTTATTGTTTTTTTCATATTTTTTTTAAAGTTTGGTTGTTTTTAATTTCAAGGTTTTATTATTTTTATTATTTTTTTTTTTAGTTTGTTTATCTTTCATTTCAACTTTCATTATTTCTTTCTTTTTCCTGTAGTTTTTTTTTTTTTTGTCTTTTTGTCTTTTTTCTAATAATTTTCAATCAAATCTGGGTTTTTTTTATTCTTTCACTTTTTCTTTTTCTTTTTTCTACTTTTTTCTCATTTTCTGTTCCTCTCCTTGGGTTACTTAAATATTGAGTTATTTTTATTGATATTTTGTAATTTTCTTTTCTTTTTTTTCTCTACAAAGTTTGGTTGTCTTTAATTTCAACTTACATTATTTCTTTTTTTCTTTTCTTTTTTTTTTTATCTAAATATTGGGACTTTTATTAGTGTTTTCCAAGTTTTTTTTTATTTCTTTTTGTTTTTTCTAAGTTTGGTTGTCTTTAATTTCAACGTTTTATTTTTTTGTTGTTGTTTTTCCTTGTTGTGTTGTTGTTGTTGTTGTTGTTGTTGTTGTTGTTGTTGTTTTCTAGTTATTTCACTCATGTTTTTTTTATTTCACCTTTTTTTTTTTTTTTTTTTTTTTTTTACTTGATTTCATATTATGTTTCTTTTTTGGGTTATTTAAACTTAAACTGAGGCTTTGATTTGTGTGTTTTCAAGTTTTTTTTTTTTTACTTATTTTTGTTTTTTCTAAGTTTATTTGTCTTTCATTTCAACGTTTTATTATTCTTATGTTTTTCTTTCTTGTTGTTGTTGTTGTTGTTTTTTCTAGTTATATCCACTCAAATATGTTTTTTTTTTATTCTCTCACATTTTTCTTTCTTTTTTTTTATCTTTTCTTCAGCATCATCAAGTTAACCACCTTTTTTCTCGTTATTTTGGTCAATTTCCACTTTTTTTTTCTTCTTATAACAACCATTCAAATATTCCTCTTTTTCTTATCACATATTTTCAACAATTTCATCATTTTTTTCCATCACAAGTTCCCAATAATGTTTCATCACCACTTTTATTTCCATCTTCACAATCTTTCCCAAACGATCCCCTCTCATATCTACACAGCCATACAAATCACACTATTTTTGGCCATATTAATTCTGAAACATCGTGTCTTTTATCTCTCTTTACATTATCATTTTTCACCATGACCATGAATCAGTAATAATGCTGAAATACTGGTTAAATCTTGCAGGAGGAGGAGGAGGAGGAGGAGGAGGAGGAGGAGGTTAAATGAGGTCAGGTCAAGAAGAAATTAAGCCAGGTCGAATGGAGTCATGTTAGGCAAGGTTACGTAAGGTCACAGTAAGTTGAAATAAGTTAGGTTAGGTTAGGTTAGGTTAGGTCAGGTCAAATAGAACTAGAGAGCTGCAGTGTTTGAAATATCTCTTAAAATTAGTTCCAGTCATAGAAAGTGGATATACAAGAGCAGGTAAGCAGTTCCAGAGTTTACCAGAGAAAGGGATGAATTATAATAAGGGATCAATAAATAATGCATCGTGTCCTTTATCTCTCTCTACAATACCATTTTTCTCCATCACCTTCTGCACTCCCATCCATCATTCTTTCAAATCTCACCATCGTTTCTCCTCTCAAATTCCAAAACATTGTATATTTAAACTCATTTTTTTTTTATTGTTCATTATTCTATTTTGTGTCCTTCATTTCTTCCTTCCTTTCTCTTCCCTTGACAAATTTCCTTCATTACAGACAGCTCTCCTTATTCATCTCTTCCTTTCCTCCTTATCGTCATCAATATTCACTTTTCTTTTCTTCTTTTTCCCTATCACCTTCTACACTCCCATCCATTTTTCTCTCAAATCTCACCATCGTTTCTCCTCTCAAATTCCAAAACATTCCAGATTTTCTCCTGTCAAGTCGTCCCTTCAATTTTTCCTTCTTGATACAATGCTGTCAATCTTTCCTGTTTTCCTTATTTTTTTCACTTTTCTTATCTCTGGGACTCACAATTTCTTTCTTTTCTTTCTTTTTTTTCTTGTTTCGTTTTCTCTTTCCTTCCTTCCTTATTTTTTATTTTTCTTATCTCTGGGACTCACAATCTTATATTTTTTTATTTTTTGTTTCTTTCTCTTTTTCCTTCTTATTATTCCACAAACCTCATATTTCTTCTTTCTTTTCTTTCTTTTTTGTTTATTTTTTCTCTTTCTTCATTGTCAGCTTTTTTATTTTTCTCTCTCGATTCACACACTTTCATATTTCTTCCTGTTCTTTCTTTTTTCTTGTTTTTTTCTCAAATTCACAAACCTTATAATAATTTCTTTTCTTTCTTTTATTATTTCTTTTTCTTTCTTTTCTCTAAACCTACAACTTTATCTTTTTCTTTTTTTTTTCTTTCTCTTTTTCTTTCTTATCATATCAACTTCTTTCTTTTCTCTGGACTGACCTTATATTTTTTTCTTTTTTTCTTCTTTCTTTTTTTCTTTCTCTCTCTCCTTCTTATTATATCAATTTCTTTCTCTCTGAATCCACAAACCTTATAATTATTTCCTCTTTTCTTTCTCTCTTTCCTCATTCTCTCAATTTCTTTCTTTCTATCTCTGGACCCACAAACCTTATTATTCTTCCTTCTTTCTTTTTCTTGTGTCTTTCTGTCTTTACTTTATAATTCAACTTCTTTCTTTCTTGTTTTCACTTATTTCTCTTTCTTTTCCTTATCTTTCAACTCTACAATCCTTTTTATCTTAGTTTATCTTAGTTTCACGCACTCTTCCCTCTCTAAATCTGCTAAGTGAATAAATAAGCAAAAGAAGTAAAAAAAAAAATCAAAACAAGACATTTATTTCACTAACTTCTATAGTAATGAGAAATAAGGATAAATTTATTTGTGTTACTATTCACTAATTCACTAATGTATCTGTTTATACATTTATTTACTGCTTGTTGAGAGAGAGAGAGAGAGAGAGAGAGAGAGAGAGAGAGAGAGAGAGAGAGAGAGAGAGAGAGAGAGAGAGAGAGAGAGATAACCTGTTGCTTTCTTTTTACTTCTACCTGTTTTACTGTCTCCTAACCACATCATCAGGTTGGAATTGGAACCTATGAAATGAAACCTATGACTTTTTTCTTTTGTGTGCAGGAGGGAAACCAGCCAACGGCAACAAAATATTAAAAAAAAAAATGCCCACTTGAAATGGTGGTTCCCTTAAAGAACAGTAAAGAATTAAACAAAATGAAATGAAATGAAGCTGACAATTACTCAACTACCATTAGTAAATTAAGTAAATTCAACATGGTTTTATTTATTTTAGAAGTGTTAAAAGCAGGAGTCCTGAAGTAATACTAAAATTATACTTGGCGCTGGTCAGGCCACATGTTGACTACGCGGTACAATTCTGGTCCCCACATTACAGGACGGACATAGCTCTGTTGGAATCAGTGCAAAGGAGGATGACTACAAAGATACAGGGAATGAGGGATATGCCCTATGAAGAGAGACTGAAAAAACTTAATCTGCCTTCCTTAGAGAGACGTAGGTTAGGAGGGGACCTGATAGAAGTATCTAAGTGGCATAAGGGTTTTAACAGAGGGGACAGAGGGGATATGAATGTACTTCTTAGGATCAATAGCGGGGACAGAACCAGAAATAATAGGTTTAAACTTGAAAAATTCAGGTTTAGGAAAGAAATGCGAAGAAACTGATTTCCATACAGATGAGTGGAACAGTCTCAGTGGTCATGTAGTCAGGGCTGAGTTAATAGGGGGCTTTAAAAGAAGGTTAGATAGGTTCATGGACGGGGAAGATAGGGAGCTTTGAAATAAGGTTAGATAAGTTCATGTTCTTAAGTTAAACCTGCTAAGATAAAAGTTTATTTTGTTACTAAAAGATTATTGTTTTTTTTGCACCTTGAGTCAATAAATGGATAAATAAACAGATACAATAGACAATTGGTGAATATATAAATACGATTCTTGGTTTTCATTCATTATTATTTATTTGAAACTCAATGAACAAATTAACGTATTGTCAGAAACAGATACACCGATAACATCTGATTATTAATTTGTCACTCAGCCAATGAATAGATAGATAGATAGATAGATAGACAGATAGATAGAGAGATAGATAGACAGACAGACAAATACACAGATAGATAGATAGATAAATAGATAGATAGATAGACAGACAGACAAACATAAATGAATAAGTGAAACGAAATAGATCGAGTGAGTGAACCGATATGTGACTTTGAAGTAAAAAAAATAAATATATAAAAAGAAGTTGAAAAAAATACGAGAAACTAATGAACTCTCTCTCTCTCTCTCTCTCTCTCTCTCTCTCTCTCTCTCTCTCTCAGGTCACATCACCACCCACGACAAGACACAAGAAAAATTATCCTCAACAGCTGGCAATACGTCCCCCCAAAACCCCCCTCTTAAAAATACCCCTCCTCCTCCTCCTCCTCCTCCTCCTCCTCCTCCTCTTCCCCCTCCTCAAACCTCCATTACCTCTCCCCTTCCCCTTCTTCTTCTTCATTCTCTTCCTCCTCCTCCTCCTCCTCCTCCTCCTCCTCCTCCTCCTCCTCCTCCTCAACAAATCTTTCTATCTTCTCCCTAAACTTTCCCTCCTCCTCCTCCTCCTCTTCTTCTCCTTCCTCAATCTTTCATTCCTCCTCTTCCCTCTCTTCTTTTTCCTCTTCCTCCCATTCCTTAAAACTTCCTTCTCCTTCCCCCTCCTCCTTCTCCTCCTCCCCCTCTCCTTCTTTTACCTCCTCCTCCTCCTCCTCCTCCTCAATCCTTCCTTCTTCCTCCTTCTCCTCCTCTTTCCCAAATCTCTCTTCCTCATCTTCCGCCTCATCTTTAAACCTCCTCTCCTCCTCTTCTTCTTCTGGTTCCCGCTCCCCAGTCCCCATCTCCTCCCCCCGCCCCCGCCACCCCATCGCTACTGAACTGCGCGGGGACACAGGGGTCAGGCTGGGTCAGTTCATTATTGACATTCTGGTGGCCACTGATCATGTCGATATCCACTTGGTGACCCGCGGCAGTATTGGTGAGTGACCTAACCTAACCTAACCTAACCTAACTTAAATTAACTTGATCTAACCTAACCTAACCTAACCTCACCTAACCTAACTTGACCTAACCTAACCTAACTTGACCTAACCTCACCTAACCTAACTTAAATTAACCTGACCTAACCTAACCTAACCTGACCTAATCTAACCTAACTTGACCTAACCTCACCTAACCTAACTTAAATTAACTTGACCTAACCTAACCTAACTTGACCTAACCTTACCTAACTTATTTTCAACTTACTGTGACCTTACGTAACCTTCCCTGACCTCACTCCATTCGACCTGGCTTAATTTCTTCTTGACCTGATCTCCTTTGACCTTCTTCTTCTTCTTCTCCTCCTCCTCCTCCTCCTCCTCTTTTTCATCCTGCCTTGTAATTAGTCGAGAGGTTATAATATTTTTTATCATTGGTGTGTGTGTGTGTGTGGGGGGGAGGGGGAGCAGGAGGAGGAGGGAAAAAGAGAGGATGAAGGAGGAATACAAAAGAGAGACAAAAGAGAGGAAAAGAGGAAGAAGGGAAGGTGATAAAGAGAAATTTAAAAAGATGACGAGAAATCAAGATAAAGAGGAGCAGAGAGAGAGAGAGAGAGAGAGAGAGAGAGAGAGAGAGAGAGAGAGAGAGAGAGAGAGAGAGAGAAAGAGAAAAGTGATGACAAGGGAGGAAAGAGAAGATGAGGAAGGAAAATCAAAACAAAAAGAGAAAATAAAAATGAAAAAAAGGGATGAGGAAAATGAGGGAAGATAGAAATAAGGAAAAAGGAAAAAAAAAAGAGATGAGATAGAAAACTAAAGAAAATAAAAGAAAAAAGAAAAAGAATATGAAAAAACATCAAAGAACCAGCAACACACACACACACACACACATCATTATCAACATTACTATTATTATTTCACCAATCATAGGTCATTCAAACTACAAAAATATTTACCCATTACAAATTATACATAATGAAATGACTAAATTAAACAAACAAGTGAAATAAAACAAAAGGATTAATACAAAATATATAAAATTAATTAAAACGAGAGAGAGAGAGAGAGAGAGAGAGAGAGAGAGAGAGAGAGAGAGAGAGAGAGAGAGAGAGACACAGAGACAAACAGAGAAAAACGGACAGAAACACAAACACACAGACAAGAAAAAAGAGAGAGAGACACACACACAGAGAGAGAGAGAGAGAGTAATAGTGCATGAATAGAAGCAACATTTTCAATAGACAAGTGTGACGGGAGGCAGGTAAGGCGGCCTCTAATTAAGAACAGCGGCCTCTAATGAACTGATGGGCAGGTAAAGGTAAGTTTTGGCGGGTTTTCTTGAAGTCTTAGTTAACTCTGCCTTTTATGACTGATTGTGACTATGAAATGCTAAATTGTTGCTAAGTGGGATTAAAAGAAAGGTGAAAAGAGGGAGAAAGGGAGAGAGGGAGTGAGTAAGAGGGGCAGATGAGAGAGGAGAGAGTGAGATAATTTTTCATTCTTTTTCTTTCTCAAAATGTTTTTCTTTTATAAGACAAATGCAGGTTGTCTCTGTCTGTCTATCTGTCTCTCTCTCTCTCTCTCTCTCTCTCTCTCTCTCTCTCTCTCTCTCTCTCTCCTCATCCTCCTCCTCCTCCTCCTCCTCCTCCTCCTCCTCTCCTCCTCCTCCTCCTCCTCCTCCTCCTCCTCCTCCTCCTCTCTTCTCCCCTCCCCTCTTTCCATCTCTCCCCTCCAAACTCCAGTGTTAGGTTTCCCTCGCATTTCCCCTTCCGTGTGTGTGTGTGTGTGTGTGTGTGTGTGTGTGTGTGTGTGTGTGTGTGTGTGTGTGTGTGTGTGTGTGTGTGTGTGTGTGTGTGTTTCACGGAAATACAACTTCACGCTCATGAAACAACTTATTGCGTTTCTCCCCCTCCTCCTCCTCCTCCTCTTCCTCCTCCTCTTCCTCTTCCTCTTCCTCTTTCTCCTCCTCCTCCTCCTCCTCCTCCTCCTCCTCCTTTTTCTCCTACTCCTCTTCCTCCTTCTCCTTCTTCTCCTTTCCTTCATCACTCTCCGTTCTATTTCAATTCCTCCTCCTCCTCCTTCTCCTCTTCCTCCTCCTCCTCCTTTTCTTTCACGTTCGTCTTCTCATATGTCGCTCACAGTAACAATCTTACCTCTCACTCTCACTCTCCCTCTCTCTCTCTCTCTCTCTCTCTCTCTCTCTCTCTCTCTCTCTATCAACTTATCTTTTTGTCCCTCACTAATGATCCGGTCATAATCCTTCTCCCCTCTCCCTCTCTCCCTCTCTCTCTCTCTCTCTCTCTTTCATTAACTGCCTCGCTTCTCTCCATCTTCTTATTTTTCTGTGTTGATCTTTCTTTTTATTCTATATATATCACTACTTCTTGTTCTTTCTTCTATACTCATTTATTTTTCTCTTTTTTCACTATTTCTATATTTTCTTATTTCTTTTTTATAATGTAGATTTTTTAATTAGTAATGTAGAGTGATTGGTGTATTTGTAAACCTAACTTAACCCAACCTAACTTTAACTTAACCTAACCTAACCTAACCTAATTTAATCTAACCTAACCTAATTTAACCTGACCTTAACCTAACCAAATTTTAACCTAACCTTACCTAACCTATCCTTAACCAAACCTAACCTAATTTGAACCTAACTTTACCTAACCTAACCTATCCTTAACCAAACCAATCCTATCATTAACCTAACCTAACTTAATTTAATCATAAAGCTCATTCTTTCTTAAAAAATGAGGTTAATTTCCTTTTTCTAATTCACATAATTTTTTTACTTATCGTTTATCATCCATGTGTTTTTTCCTATTTCTGTCTATATACACATTTATTTATCTAATCTTGTCTAAACACCACCTAAGCATCTCCTTCTCTTTCTCTCCTTTCTCTTTTTCCTTCCTTTCTCTTTTCTATCCTCGACATTTAGAAGTCTTTTTACTTTTTCTTCATTAGTGTTTTTTTCTTATTTTTACTTTTTTTTCACCACTATTCACTAATTCAACCAAAGCTAATCTTCCCATCACTTTATCTGTTTTTTCAATCCTCCTTTATCATCAGTTTGTTTTTCCCTTTTATTTTCATTTATTTTCACTCTTATTCACTTATCCCACCTCAGCTATCACTCTTTTCTCTTCTTCTTTAGCATTCATAACACACTTTTTACTTTTCCCTTATCATCGGTATTTCCTCACTTTATTTTCATTTATTTTCACCATTATTCACTATCCTAACCATTAGCTTCTCTCCTTCCTTCTTCCTTTCCTGTGTTACGTTCACGGGTTAAACGGGTAAGATTGGCATCGGGGAGCCGGTGAACAATAACAATAAAAAAAAAAAACACTGCAGGTTCAACTGGTGAGGAAATGCAAAAAGGGCACTTAAAAAGCTATTTAATAACCCAATAACCATGAAACTGACATACACATAGAGATATAACATGAAACACAGGAAAATGACATACACATATACATATAACACATAAATAAATACAACAATAAAGAACCCAACTTAATACCTAACAATAATACTAA
>NC_059264.1:1189082-1196582 GCF_017591435.1 Portunus trituberculatus | reverse complement strand
CCTCCTGTTTCTCCTCCTTCTTCTCCTCTTCTTTTCCTTTCAATTCTTCACTTTCTTCTATCTCCTTTTCCTCCTCCTTCTCCTCCTCCTCCTCCTCCTCTTTTTCTTTTATTACATATCATCGTTCTACTCCTTTACATCATCTCCTCCCCCTCCTCCTCCTTTTTTTCATCTCCATTCCTCCTCTTTCACCTCCTCCTCCCAATCCTTCACTTTCTTCTACTTTTTCTCTCCTTTATCCTTTCCTAAGAATAATCCTCTTTTTCCTCCTTCTCCTCAATCCTTCACTCTCTTCTTCTCTTTTTCTTCTTCGCTTCATACAAATATTTTTTTTTCTCCTATTTTTCCTCACAATTCTTAACTTCCTTTTACTTTTTCTCTTCTTAATCCTTTCCTTTTAATAATTCTCTTCTCGTTTCCTTACAATTCTCTACTTTCTTCTACTTTTCCTCGTATTCTTCTTCCTTTCCTCAAATGATTCTCTTCCTTCTCCTTTTCCTCACAATCTTTTCATTTTCTTCTTTTCCTCTTCTTTACTCTCTTCCATAAATGTTCCTCTTTCTCTTACTTTTCCTTATAATTCTTTTTCCTTCCATTTTTTTTATCCTTTCTTAAAACAAACCTATTTTTTCCTACATTTCCCCTTAATCCTTCACTTCTTTCTTTATCCTCTCCTCCTACTTTTCCTCACAATCCTTCATCCTCTTCACCATCGTAACCACGCATCCTTCTCCTCCTACAGAAAAGACGAGTCCTGCAGGAAAACAAGGACACAGGAATGGTGGAAGGATATTCTATAGATATCCTGCGAGTCCTACAAGATTCTCTCAACTTCACCGTGTCACTTCGATGGTTTGACACTTGGGGAGAGGAGACAGGAAACGGTTCTTGGGATGGTGTCATTGGAGCGCTTATTAGAAAGGTTTGCCTGGGTTTGGTTGGGTTTGGTTGGGTTGGGTTGGGTTAAGTTGGGTTGGGTTTTTTGGGGCTTTAGTTTAGTTTGTTGTTCGTTGGTTGGGTATTAGTGGGTGTGACTGAATAGTGAGTGTTCTTGGTTAACTAAATTTCCTTCGTTGGTTTGCGTGTTTATGTACATATATCAGTTTGTGGGTTGTACGAGGCTGCTGTTGTTGTTGTTGTTGTTGTTGTTGTTGTTGTTGTTGTTGTTGTTGTTGTTGTTGTTGTTGTTGCTGTTACTTCCTGTTTGTGTCAGTTAGAATATACTCTTCTTTATAATGATATATATATTACACTATTATTATTATTATTATTATTATTATTATTATTATTATTTCTATTACTATTATTATTCTTATCATCATTATTTATCTATGTAGTGATATTGTGTCGCATTGTGCCCTTACTGTCTACATTTTCTATTGTTGCTAATGTCTCTCTCTCTCTCTCTCTCTCTCTCTCTCTCTCTCTCTCTCTCTCTCTCTCTCTCTCTCTGAACACAGGAAATTCACTTCAGCCCAATGGATTTCACCCCAACAAAAGAAAGCCGAGCAGTAAGTGACTCTCTCTCTCTCTCTCTCTCTCTCTCTCTCTCACACACCATTAATCTCTATCTATTTATCTACATGTCTCTATTTACCACCCATTATAATCTACCTATCCATTTACCTACAAAGGAAAAAGATTAGGTTAGGTTAGGTTAGGTTAAGATGTAAGTGTATTCGAGAAATGGAGAGTAAGGAAATGGTTCTCAGATGGAGTGGCGGGTGGCTGGAGTGGCCTCAGTGATAATTATGAGCTTAGTGGAGTCAATAAGTTGGTTTTGGTGAAGATTAGATCAATTTGTGGAGAGAACTGGTGGTGTGGGAGGCTGTAGGCTTTTCATTTAAAGGGATTTGCAAGTGTAGGCTTATTGACTTGAGCATGTTATCATATCTCTCTCTCTCTCTCTCTCTCTCTCTCTCTCTCTCTCTCTCTCTCTCTCTCTCTCTCTTTTTTTCCATCTTTCTTCATCCTTATCGTTTCATCATCCTTTTTATTTCCTTCTTTCCTGTCTCTGTCTCTCTTTCTCTTTCTCTCTCTCTCTCTCTCTCTCTCTCTCTCTCTCTCTACGAACATATAAATCTCTATCTATCTATCTATCTGTCTGTCTATCTATCTATTTATCTATCTATCTATCTATCTATCTGCATGTTTATATATTTATCCACCTACATATCTATTTACCAGTCTATCTCTCTATCCATTAATTCATCTATTTATATACTCACACATCTACATCCTTATCTACCTATCTACTTATCTACCTACCCACTTATCCATCCACTCACCCATCAAACACTCAATCATTCTACCTATTTACTCATTCACCTACAAACATTTCAATTTTATCTATTTTCTTACCTACTTGCCTATCCTTCTGTCTATCAGTTTATCTCTCTATCACTGTGGAATCTAAATAAGGAGTTCGGTTTTCTTATAAGGCTGTTTTGTATTATCACTGTTATTATTGGGTGTTTTAAGTCAATTTGATGTATTTTGGTAACAAACTGTGGTAAAAAGATTATTTGTCTATTTGTATGTCTGTCTGTCTGTCTGTCTATGTGTTTGTCTATCTATCTATATGCCTGTCCATCTATGTGTGTATATATCTGTTTTTTTGTCTATCTATCTATCTATCTATCTGTCTATCTGTCTATATATCTATCTGTCTATCTATCTGCCTATGTATCTGTCTGTTTGGTTGTCTGCCTATCTTTCTATCTACCTATCTATCTATCTATTTATCTGTTTATTTATTCATTTATCTATCTATCTACCTGTCTATCTATCTGTTTATCTGTGTTTTCCTGTCTGTCTGTCTGTCTATCTATTTCTCTATCTATCTGTCTTTCAGGTGATCGATTTCTCAGATTGGGTTAGCGAGGACCCTGTTATCATTACTTCAGCAGCACCACAGCCACACGTCCGGCCCTTCCTGCTGCTTGAAATATACAGCCTTGAGGTAAGAAGAGGGAGGTGGTGAAAGGGAAAGAGGGAGACAAAGAGAAAGGGATAGGCAGATAGATAGATAGGTTGTTGTTTTCAATACCTCTATCTCTTCTCTCCTTTTCCTGCCTTCATCTTCTCTCTTATCGCTACAGAGTTACATGCGTTTGCTATCTTCAACTATTTTTTCACCCTAACTCTTCCTCAGATCTTTCTAACTCCTTGCCTTCACTTCACTGCACAAAATCTTCCTTCTTCTCTTTCCCCTATTCTGTCCACCTCCCTACTGTATTCTAACCAGTATTCTCAGTCATTCATCCCTCCCTCTGGTACACTCTGGAACTCCCCGCCTGCTTCTGTGTTTCCACCCTCTTATGACCTAAACTCTTTCAAGACGAAGGTTTTAAGAGACTCATAACTATTTTTTGGGAACTTTAGAGCATTCATTTGGTGTTTCTGTAGCAAGTGGCGTCTTAGTTGGTCGTATTTTTTGTCCTTTTGTTAAGTTTGGTTAGTGTTTCTTATATAAAACAAGATAGAGAGACAGATAAATAGAGGGATAGATAGATAGATAGATAGACAGATAGATAGATAGATAGATAGATAGAGAGAGAGAGAGAGAGAGAGAGAGAGAGAGAGAGAGAGAGAGAGAGAGAGAGAGAGAGAGAGAGAGAGAGAGAGAGAGAGAGAAGTGCTTTAAATAGAAAAAAATAGAAGCCAGCATTTGAATAAGTTGAAAAAGAGAGAGATGAAGTAAGAACTGAATACGTGAGTGAGTGAGTGAGTGAGTGAGTGAGTGAGTGAGTGAGTGAGCGAGTGAGCGAGTTACAGATAGAAAGAGGGAGCGTGAAAAGGGAATGATTGAAAGAGAAATTCGATTCTGGTTTACGTACAACTAGGTCAGAATGAGAAAAATAGGACTGAGAGAGAGAGAGAGAGAGAGAGAGAGAGAGAGAGAGAGAGAGAGAGAGAGAGAGAGAGAGAGAGAGAGAGAGAGAGAGAGAGAGAGAGAGAGAGAGAGTCACCACTACCTCATCACACATCTCTCTCTTTCTTCTTCGTCTGCTTAGTGCTGTGCTTTGTAAAGATTAACAAGGACACAACACAAAGCCACTAAACTCAATATATTTCCACGCTTTACACAGACAAGAGAGGCAAGAGTGGAACTAACATAAAGGAGGAAGGCAGGATGAGAGATGTGAACCAGGAAGGAGAGACAGCAACATACATTTATAGGCTCATATTCTGAAAGATTTCCGCGCCTCACAGCACCTTCACTATTATCAAAGGTCTCTAGTTGAAGTGATGCGGGGTTTCGAGGTGTGTTTCTGTGATTCTAGTGACATGTTAACAAGTTTTCTGCATTTTCAAAGGGTTCTAGTTGAAGTGACGCGGGTTTTTTGAGGGTTCTTCTGTAATTTCAGTGACATGTTAACAAGTTTTCCGCATTTCCAAAGGGTTCTAGTTGAAGTGATGCGAATCTTTAAGGGTGTTTCTGTAATTTTAGTGACATATTAACAAATTTTCTGCATTACCAACAGGAAAAATACTCATTAGAACTCAGCTAATCGTCTCTGTGGTCTTTGAAAATAGTCGCAAGCGTTTCTGACAAGTTTTCTGCATTAACAACAGGAAAAATATTCATTAGAACCTGGCCAGTTGTCTCTATGGCTCTGGAAATGGTAGCGGTGAGAGAAGGAAGCGTTTCTGAATACAGGGCATAAACGAAGCGAAAGAGGGCAGACTAGCGGTGCATGTGACAGGGAGAGACAAAGAAGGCAAGATATATTGGTGAAGGATGACTCGCGGTGGCCACCAATGACCAGAAGAGATGAGGACAAACGACGCTGTTCTGAGGCAAGACACGTGGCAGAACAAGAACGCACCAGAAAGTGTAGACAATATACAGAAACTCCCTACACATATACTGCATCTCTACATCCCCATAGATATCAAATGAACCTTCTAAACTCTCATTTTCACGTGTTTTAAAGCAAGATTCTTCTCACAACAAGCGAACACGACAAAATAGAGGCAATATATATACTTTCTCTATATATTCCTCATCTCTACATCCCCATAGATATCAAATGAACCTTCTAAACTCTCATTTTCACGTGTTTTAAAGCAAGATTCAACCAGAACAAGCACACACGACAAAATAGAGACGATATGTACACCCACTTTAAATATCCTCTCTCTGTACATCCCCCATATACACCAAATAGGGTGTCCTAACAAATATGCCCTTTTTAAATCCCTTTCAAGTGTTTTAAAGCAAGATTCATACCAGAACAAACACACACAACAAAATAGAGACGATATACACCCTCTTGACATATTCTACACCTATACATCACCTAGATATACCAAATAAGGCTTTTTCACTCATCCACTCTCACCACACATAACCCAGACAATGACTTAACTTATCTATTGGCCTCTAGTCTTACGTGTGGGAGAGAAAAATCTACATACACTAAGCAAAAGAATCCTAAGCCTGTAGAGCCGCAGTGAATGGGAAAAGACGAAGAAAATGTCATACAACAGGAACACCAATACTGCAGTGTTTCCCTTACACGTGAGGTGAAGCCTGAAGAAGAGAGAGAGAGAGAGACAGAGAGAGAAAGAGAGAAAGAGAGAGAGAAAACAAAGGTGCAAGGGAGAAACACAGGAAACAAAAGGAAAAACAGAGAAAAACAGAGAGAGAAAGAATGAGAGAATTCAGATGAGGAAGAATGACAAAGGATAGAGAGAAAGACTGAAAGAAAGAGAGAGAAAAAGAAAAAAAAGTAAGGGAAAGAGAGGAAGGAAGGGTGGACAGGAGTAAATAAAGATAAATGAGGAAAGATACAAGAACCGATTAGTGAAACAATGCACGGATGAAAGAAAAGGAAAACAAAAATGAAAAAAAAAGAAAAAGGGAAGAAAAAAAAAGAAAACACACGTATATGGAGAGAGAGAGAGAGAGAGAGAGAGAGAGAGAGAGAGAGAGAGAGAGAGAGAGAGAGAGAGAGAGAGAGAGAGAACAAGACAGGTGGAACGAAGAATTTTGAGGAAGAAAGGAAGAAAGCAAGAAAGGAAGAGGAGGAAGGAAGAGGAGGAGAGGGAAGAGGCGAGGGAGCAAAAGTTACGAAGCTATGGAAGAAAATGGGAGGTAATATGTGTTGGGAATAAAGGAGAGAGAGAGAGAGAGAGAGAGAGAGAGAGAGAGAGAGAGAGAGAGAGAGAGAGAGAGAGAGAGAGAGAGAGAGAGAGAGAGAGAGGAAGAAAGGGAAGATAAAATAGGGTAAAAAGAGAAGAAAGAATGGAGGAAAGAGGATGGAAAAAGAGATAGCAAGAGCAAGAGCAAGAGCGAGAGAGAGAGAGAGAGAGAGAGAGAGAGAGAGAGAGAGCAATCTGTGTAGTAGGGAAAATAATTAAGTGTGTACATGCGAGTCACTTTCCTACCTTCAGTTTAATCTATTCCCATCCTTCTTTCTTTTCTTTCTTTTGCTTTCATTTTGTCATTTTTCCTCTCTTCTCTCTATCCCCTCTTTTTCTCTCTTTTTGTCTCTCTCTCTCTCCTCCCTATTTTTATTTCTCTTTCTTCTTTTCTTTCCTTTTAAGTTTTTATACTTTTTCCTCTCTTTCTGTTCTTTCTATCCTCCATTCTTCATTTTAACCTTATTATTTTTATTTCCTCTTTATCCCCGTTCTTCCTCTCTTTCCTTATCTTTTCTGTCTCTCTTTATCTCTCGCTGTCTCTTTATTTCTTTCCTTCCTTCTCTCTTTCTCCCTTAACACTCTCTCCCAATCGCCTCACCCGCAAAACTCTACGGTGAAACATTGCCGCATTTCACTTACTCTGTCGCCCTGGCTGGTATGTGACATGAGCCTTGCAGGATGTGGACTGAGAAATGAATCCACAGTTAATTACTACTAACCATTATCGAGCTTACTGGTGGATTCATGCATGGGAAGTAGAATTAATGAGTAACGATAGGTTTTATACAACGATACCACGAGTTTTATTGTATCACGCAGAGAGGCAGTAATAAATGCATGGCTGTAATTTAGTATATATTTTCTCTCTCATGAATTATAGAACGTGTATTTAATGCTCTGTAAAGTTCCGTGTCGCATTGTGGGTAAAAGCAATGAAATTTATACTACAATGCAAAATGATTGAGAACTTCCTGAACGAAAAATATAAAAAAAAACAATGATAATAGAAAAATAATACAAATAATAACTGGTTTAAATCTACGGTTCAATCCTGCCATATTTAACTAACACCCACAGAGAAAGGGAAGAAGGAAGCTTGGATAAATGAATGAGGGGAAGGGGAAGAAGTGAAGAATAGACAATAAAAGAAAGAAAAATGCTAGTGAAGAAGAAATGAAGGAAGGGGAGGAAAACATGAAAAATAAGCTAAATAAGGGATAAGATGAAGGAAGGAGGAATAAAAAGTGCAAAAGGAAAAGAAGAAGGAGGAAGAGAAGATAATGTACGTTGAAGAGGAGACGTTGGACAAGGAATGATAAGAAGAGAGAGAGGTGGAAAAATAAGAGA
>NC_059264.1:1176582-1186582 GCF_017591435.1 Portunus trituberculatus | reverse complement strand
GTGTGATAGATAAGTAGATGGAAGGAGAGATAGATAGGCAGATACACAAATACATACATACATAACCAGACGTAAAGACACACACACACACACACACACACACACACACACACACACACACACACACACACACACACACACACACACACACACACAGGATAAATTGGTGTTTTTGAATCTTTTGAAGTGTGAGAAAATTGAATTGAGAGAGAGAGAGAGAGAGAGAGAGAGAGAGAGAGAGAGAGAGAGAGAGAGAGAGAGAGAGAGAGAGAGAGAATGTATAAACATGTAATAAAGGAAAGTCAAAGAATATACACAAACAGTGACACACACACACACACACACACACACACACACACACACACACACACACACACACACACACAGATCTTATTTCCAAAAGGATTTCAATTCGTTTCCTTCATCACCCTATTTTTTCCTGAATTTCCTCCTCACCCCCCCCCCCTCGTTTTCTTCCTCTCCTCCCTCTGTTCCACCTTCTAATAATATCAAATCATTTATTTTTTGCTTTTGTTGTTGTTGTTGTTGTTGTTATTCTCGTACTTTATTTTGTTATTTATTTCCTTCTTTCGTTACCATTTTCTTCTTTTCTTCATAGTTGTGGTTATTTTCTTCTTTCTTCTTGTTATTCTCGTTTCATTTTGTTCTCATTCTTCTCTTTTTTCTTCCTCTTCTTTCTTCATTCCCTTATTTATCTTTCTATTGTTTCTTGTTATATCTTGTTGTCATTATTCCTCTTCTTTCTTCATCTCCTCCTTCTATCTGCCTATCGTGTCCTATTTTCTTGCTTTCATTCTTGCTCTTCTTCTTTCAACGTGTTCTTTATCTTCCTATCCTTTACTCTCGAATCTCCTCCACTCATAGTACAGAATAATTACCCACAAACCCTAGCAAAGTTCTCTCGGGTTCTGTTGTTGCTTTGGCTTTCTTTTGTGTTCCTTTGTATTCCTCTTCCTTCTCTGTTTCATCTCCTACTTCTTATTCTTGTTCTTCTTGTTATGCTATATCCTTCTTTCGCTCTTGTCTTGTTTTTTTTTTTTTTCTTTCAGTTTCTATATTTCTCCTTATTTTTGTTGTTCTTTTTATGCTGTCTTCAATTTTTTCCCTTGTTCTTATTCTTGTTCTTCTCTTTATCCTGTTTCCACATTTTTCTTCTTGTTACTGTTGTTCTTGTTCTTTTCATTCTGTTTCCACGTTCCTTCTTCATCTTGTTATTGTTCTTCCTCTTTTTCTTGCTTTTTTTTTCATCCTGTCCCCAATTTTTCTCCTTCATCTTCTTCTTGTTTTGTTATTCTATTTCTAAATGTTCTCTTTACTTGTTCTTCTTCTTGTTCTTCTTGTCATTGTCTTTCTCATCTTTCTTCATCTTATTATTGTTCTTCTTGTTGCTTCTTTTATGCTGTTTCCACCTTTCTCCTTCATTTTTTGTATTATTCTTGTTCTTGTTTAATTGTCTCCTTTTTCTCCTTCATCTTGCTGTTTCCATCTTTCTTCATCATCTTCTTGTTCTTGTTCTTCTTCTTCTTCCACCGTCCTTTCACCTTGTTATTGCTATTTTCCTTGTTTTTATGTTGTTTTCACATTTCCCCACCTTGTTATTGTTTTTTTTTCTCCTTCTCTTCCATCTCACTTCCAAACAGCTGCTCGCTCCTTCACCCAAAAGAAAACGAGGAACGCCAGCATGGAACAGCCTATATTTTGAAGTTTACAGGTTAAGTCGTTGCTTCTCACTTCCTGCCTTGCTCTCTCTCTCTCTCTCTCTCTCTCTCTCTCTCTCTCTCTCTCTCTCTCTCTCTCTCTCTCTCTCTCTCTCTCTCTCTCTCCTAAGCCCTTCTCCCTTACTTCTTCCCTCTTTTTTTTTCTTTGTTTTCTGTTTGTCTGTTTTTCTGTTTGTATCTGTTTTCCTGTTTGTCTCTCTCTCTCTCTCTCTCTCTCTCTCTCTCTCTCTCTCTCTCTCTCTCTCTCTCTCTCTCTCTCTCTCTATCTATCTATCTATCTATCTATCTATCTATCTATCTATCTATCTATCTCTCTCTCACCCCTCACTCTCTTCCTTTCTCTCTCTTTCTCAACCCTCACCTCCTTCCTCTTTCCATCTTTCACCGCCTCTTTACTCTCTCTCTCTCTCTCTCTCTCTCTCTCTCTCTCTCTCTCTCTCTCACCCCACCACTTCCTGTCCATCTTTCACCCCTCCCTCTCTCACACAGGTTCACCCCGGCTATAGACCACCACGAACACTTGTCCCAGAACCGAAGTGTTACGCCAGTCACTGAACTCTCCTCAACCACCCAAACGATGATTACGGTTAGTGTGAAGGCGACGCGAAGGAAAGGCAGGGCACGCGTGTATTGGTGAGGTGACTAAGTGAAAAGTGACTGGGAAATGTGTGTTCGTGTGTGTTTGTGTTTTCTTGGTTTTTCTTATGGGAAAGGTGAGGCGAAGCTAAGGAAGGGTAAGTGTGTATTGGTGAGCAGGTATTGTTCAGGTGACTTGGGGAATGTGTTAAAGTGTGTGTGTGTGTGTGTGTGTGTGTTCGTGTATCTCAATTGTTTTTTCTTATTATTTATTTATTGTGCTTCTCTCTTTCTTTTTCTTTCTTTCTGTTTCTATTTCTATTTGCTTTTATATTTTTTTCATTATGTCTTCTTTCTTTCATTCATTCATTCATTTTTAGTTAGATTACGTGAATTTTCAAGGTGATTTACGTTGGACACGACTAGTTTTCTCTCTGTTTTACCTTCCCCGCCTAACCTTCCTCTCTGACTCACGGCCACGGAACACTGGGAAAACAAACCAATTCGGGCTGATCAATGTATCCTGAAACACATCAATCATAGAAGTAAACGAGGGTAAAGAAAAAAAAAATACATTAAATCTAATCTAACTACTACTACTACTATTACTACTACTACTACTACCACCACTACTATTACTAGCATCACAAAATAAAGAAAAAAACTACTACTACTACTATTACTACTACTACTACTACCACCACTACTACTAGCATCACAAAATAAAGGAAAAAACTACTACTACTACTACTACTTACTACTACTACTACTACCAGCACCTTAAAATAGAAGAAAAAGTTGAAAAAAAAAAAAAAACTCAGTAACAAAGGAAAGTAAAGGAAAGCGAGGAAAGAGACAAGAGAAAGAGAGGAAGAGAAGAAGACAGAAGGAGGGAGGACACACAGAGATGAAAGGGGAAAGGAAAGGAACACAAGACAATGTAGAGGGAAAACAAATAACGCCAAATAACAGGAAACGAGGCAGTTTGTGATGAGAGAGAGGGAAAGGAAGAGAGAGAGAGAGAGAGAGAGAGAGAGAGAGAGAGAGAGAGAGAGAGAGAGAGAGAGAGAGAGAGAGAGAGAGAGAGAGAGATAATATATGGAGGTTTTAAACTGACATGAAAAAAAAAGCAAAAAGGAAAGAAAAGGGAAATAAAAAGAAAAAAGGAAACAAGAGGAAACGAAAGAAAAAAGGAAAAGAAAAGGAAAAATAAAAAGGAAAGAAGGAAGATAATTGAGAAAAGAGAGAGAAAAGGAAAAAAGAGGAAAGTAAGAACGAAAGATTGAGTAGAAAAAAAAGAAAAAGTGACAGCAAATGAGGAAAAGAGAGAGAGAGAGAGAGAGAGAGAGAGAGAGAGAGAGAGAGAGAGAGAGAGAGAGAGAGAGAGAGAGAGAGAGAGAGAGAGAGAGAGAATACCTGCATTATTCCTCCACTTCATCATTTTTTATCCCACCAACCTGTCACTAATACACCTGTCTTAATTAACACCTCTGCATCTTACACCTGCCACACCTGGACCAATTAACACACCTCACACACCTGTCAGAGCCACTCGTTAACACCTGCTCTTTCTATCACCTTTGTACATTCATTCTGTATTTTCTAAAGTCGTTTTTATTATCAGTAAGTTTGTTTTTGATGTGATTCTATTGATTTTTTCAGTTTCTTAGGTTTCTTTGTCTGTGTCTCTGTCTCTGTCTCTTTATCTCTCTCTCTGTCTCTCTCCTTCTTTTTTCCTATTCTCTCTCTTTCTCTCGTTCTTCATCTTTTCCTCTTTTCCCTTTCTTTTGCCTCCTTTCCTCATTATTTTTCTTCTTACCATTCATTTTTCTTTCTATTTTTCCCTATTCTCTATTTTGTTTCTGTCCTCTTTTCATTCTCTCTCTCTCTCTCTCTCTCTCTCTCTCTCTAAGCTGTAAAGAGTCTAGGCCTACAGGAAATAAGCCTATAAGAGGCCTGACAATTCTAACAACGCCTTTGAGAATAGATGTCACCTTCTATATTACAGTCTTGCGTTCTTAACACTGCACTAAAATAAAAATAAAATAAACTAATGGATAAATAAATGAATGTAATTAAAGACGAGATATTAGGAGAGGAATGAGATGAAGATAAGACAGAGAGAGAGAGAGAGAGAGAGAGAGAAAGCAGTGTAAGCCAGTATATCATGAAAAGAAAATGGGTAAAGACAGGAAAAATGAAATAAATGGATAGAATTAAAGATAAAAAAAAAATTAGGAGAGAAATAAGATGAAAATAAGAAAAAAAAAATAGAAAGACAAGACAAGACATTCCAACATCATGAAATAGAACACTGATAAAGGCAGGAAAAATGAAATAAAAAAATGGATGATTCACGATACAATTTTTTTTTAAGTAAAGAAAAAAAAAACATTAGGAAAGAAATAAAAAGAAACACAGTTAAAAGATAGAAAGATAAAATACTGCACTTCAATATTTCACGAAAGAGAAACGAATAAAGAAAGGAAAAATGAAATAAAAAGTGGATGATTTATGATACATTTTTGAAAGAGGAATAATGAAACGATAATTTAACACAACCTTTAAAAGAGAAGCAACAAACGACGGATTTAAAAGAGGGAAAAAAAGCAGCAATTAAGAATATCAGTCACTAAGAGAAATGTTGAAGAAAAAGAAAAAAAATGTAAACAGAATATGAAAAAAAAACACTAATGGAAACTTAAGAAAGAAACACAACGAAGGAAATATTTAGAGGAAGAATCAAACAAAATACCAAGTTACTAATAATATAGACAGAATATAAAAGAAACACTAATGCAAGCTTAAAAAGAAACACAACAAAGAAATCATTTAGAGAAACAATAACAGAAATACAAAAACCAAATCACTCAATAATTGTAGAAAAAAGATGTGAAAAAAAGACTAGACAAAATATGAAAGAAAAACGAATACAACCTTAGAAACAGAACGAAGAAAATATTTAGAGAAACAAAACACAATATAAAATACCATATCATAAAATAACTGTAGACAAAATGAAAAGAGAGAGAAAAAAAAGGAACACAGAGAGAATATGAAAAAAAGAAAAAAAAAAAACTAATATAACTTCGAAACAAAACAGAACCAAAACAAAACTTAGAAGATAAACGATTAATAATACCAGTCACTAAATAGCAATAAAAAAACATGAGAGTATTAAAAGAATGTTAAATTTATGGTTCATGAGTCACAGGAAACCATGACCACAGCATTAAAAAGAAACATTTAGAGGAAGAGCAACAGCAAATAATAATACCAAATTACTAAATAAAAACAATAAACAATGAAAAATAAGAAAACTGAAGAATATAGAAAGAATATGCTACATTTATGCTACGATAGTCACAGGTAACCATCATGAAAGCACTCAAAGAAAGAAAATAAAGGAAGAAAAAGAGGAAATAATATACCAAATCATAAAAATCAATAAAAAAAACGAATGTGGAAAGAATAAGCTACATTTATACTGCAAGTCACAGGAAATCTAACCAGAACATTTGGAGGAATAATAAGATAATACAAACTTCCAAACCACTAAATAACAATAGAAAAACGAAGAAGAGAGAGAGAGAAAACAAAAACAAGGGTATAGACAGAACAAGCTACATTTACAGAACAGCCACAGGGAACCATTAGCAGACCATTAACTGAGCAGTGGGAACCGTCAACCTGCATTGCCTGAGGTGAAACACATCAGACCTTTTTAATTGAACACAGGCTAATGATGCAGTAAAATTCATGATCCTTTAATGAGCGTGGGTGGATGAAATATGTAATGTAATTAAGAGCAAATTTGTTGATACCACAATAGCCGCGAACGATTAACTGAGCCTTGTGTTTTCTTGTTTTGTTTTTAAGGGAGGGGCTTTAGTGGATACGCCCGCTTCGCTCCCTGCATTGGAAACGTGTGTTGCCTTGTTTTGCGGTTCACACTGTTGGTTTTCATTCATAATTTGTGTGTGTTTTTTTTTTTTTGTAGTGAGGGAATTGTTGTGTGTGTGTGTGTGTGTTTGGTCTGTTTCACGTGTCATGTTTGTTTTGTTTCACGTGTCATGTGTTTGTTTTTGCTTTACGTGTCATGTGTTTGTGTGTTTTTTTTTGTGTGTGTTTGTTTTGCTTGTTGTATGAGTCATAGTGTTTTGTCTTAAAGTGTCATGGTGTTTCTGTGTTTTACGTGTCATTGGTTTGTTTCATGTGTCAGTTTGTTTGTTCTACGTGTCATTTTTTTTATGTATCATGTGTTTATTGTAAGTGTCAAGGTGTTTTATTTAACGTATCATAGTTTGTGTTGCATTACGTGTCATGGTATTTGTTTTGATTTACGTATCATGATGTTAGTTGTACGTGTCATGGTGCTTGTTTCACGCGTCATCTGCTTCTTTATTGAACGTGTCATTTGGTTTGTGTACGTGTCATTTGGTTTGTGTACGTGTCACTTTGGTTTGTGGTACGTGTCACGATATTTGGCGTTTGTTTCACGTGTCATGGTGCAAAGATGTGTGTGTGTGTGTGTGTGTGTGTGTGTGTGTGTGTGTGTGTGTGTGTGTGTGTGTGTGTGTGTGTGTGTGTGTGTGTGTGTGTGTGTGTGTGTGTGTGTTATTTTCATATTTGATGGTGAGAAAACTTCTGTAATTTATGAGTAACGCGTGTTTTTGGCTTATAATGAGAAGAGAACTTAACTTTGCTTCTTCTTCACTAACTCTTAATTTTCTTCTCCTTCCTGTAAACTGTCTCAAAAATATATTAAGACAAATTAACCACTTCTTGAAGCTTTGAGGAAGAAAATACTGAACACACACACACACACACACACACACACACACACACACTCTCTCTCTTTCTTTATCCTTCCCTCCCTCACTCCCTCTCTCTCTTACATCTAACCACTCAAACACACCAAAATTCTAAAACTGCAGCAAAAACATAAAACAAACACAAACGCTACCAGAATGAGGAGTCTATAATGCGACAAGGAGGGACAGTTTGCAATAGTTGACGGGGGAAGCACACGAGTCACATTTGCCTCAAGATAAGATATTCCAGAGCAGTCGACGAGAAGCTGCCGGCAAGCACAGAAGTCTTGGCCATTCAGAGGAGGAGAGCCTTAGAGAACGTGTTGCTGTGTTTGCGTGTCAGGTGAATGGAGCTATTTGTACCCAAGACAGAGAGAGAGAGAGAGAGAGAGAGAGAGAGAGAGAGAGAGAGAGAGAGAGAGAGAGAGAGAGAGAGAGAGAGAGAGAGACAGAGAGACAGACAGACAGACAGACACAGACACAGACACACACACACACACACACACACACACACACACACACACACCTTTATCAAACATTCAGGTGGCCTTTGGAACCTATGCATACAAATCGCACGTGTCCAAAAAGTGACCATGAATGTTTCAACTGCAAGGAGAGAGAGAGAGAGAGAGAGAGAGAGAAGATGTGGCCTTTTAAGTTATTGTCCATATTTTTGATGCTATTTTATTGATTTATTTATTTTTATGTGCGATTGGCCAAATAAATGAAGACTTTTTTTAATCAATCGTTCAAAAATGTGGTTTATAATTCTCTCACATAAAAAAGAAAACATAAACAACTTACACGTGATTATTGAATGGAAATATACCTTTCGAAATAAGTAATGGTACAAATACACGTCTACCACACCTCTCCACACCTCTCCACACCTTTACAAATCATTGCATACCTGTCCAAACCTTTTCAAACCTGTCCATCCCTTTTCAAACCTGTCCAAACCTCTTCTCATTCTTCCAAACCTGTCTACACCTGTTCACATCTTTCCAAACATGTCTACACCTTTCCAAACCTGTCCACACCTTTCCAAACCTGTCCAAACCTGTCCACACCTTTCCAAACCTGTCCAAACCTGTCCACACCTTTCCACACCTGTCCACATCTTTCCAAACCTGTCCACACCTGTCCACATCTTTCCAAACTCTTCCAAACCTGTCCACACCTTTCCAAACCTGTCCAAACCTGTCCACACCTTTCCAAACCTGTCTACACCTTTCCAAACTTGTCCACACCTGTCCACATCTTTCCAAACCCTTCCAAACCTCTCCACACCTTTCCAAACCTGTCCACATCTTTCCAAACCTGTCCACATCTGTTCACATCTTTCCAAACCCTTCCGAACCTGTCTACACCTTTCCAAACCTGTCCACACCTGTTCACATCTTTCCAAACCCTTCCAAACCTGTCCACACCTTTCCAAACCTGTCCACATCTTTCCAAACCTGTCCAAACCTGTCCACACCTTTCCAAACCTGTCCAAACCTGTCCACACCTTTCCAAACCTGTCCACATCTTTCCAAACCTGTCCACACCTGTCCACATCTTTCCAAACTCTTCCAAACCTGTCCACACCTTTCCAAACCTGTCCACACCTGTCCACATCTTTCCAAACCCTTCCAAACCTGTCCACACCTTTCCAAACCTGTCCACATCTTTCCAAACCTGTCCACATACATCTTGCCATGTCTCGCAACTTCCTATTAGAAACATCACACCACTATCGTATCTCATTTCACTTTATAATTCCCTACTTACTCTGCTAATTATCCTACATTATCACATTACCTTACCTTGTTGAACCTTATCTCATCTTACCTAATGAACATATTCTACCATACCTTACATTATCTTACCTACACCTCACCTCACCTAACCTAACCTCACCTGAACTCCCATCACACCAAGCTAAAATAAACCAAAGCAATTCTCTCACAATTCCTTTTCACCTGTCTTTGCACCTGTACCCTCCAATTACGCCTTGACTCCCTCTCCTCTACATACAGGAATCAGATCGCGTGTCCTTTCAAGCGATGTCTGAGCGTCTGGAGGCCTTTGATGGTGCGTTTCTTGAGTCTAAGACGTTCTTTGACGGTGTAGCCTCAGGACGGTGGGCTTATGTAGGTAAGTGGCTGCCAGGGGGAATGAGTGAATGAGTAACACAGAAAGAGGGAGAGAGGAAGAAAATAGAGAAAGAAAGAGACATAGGTAAGTATGTAAGTAAGTAGGTGGTAGGGGAAGTGGGTGAGTGAAAAGAGAGAGAGAGGGGGGGAGAAATAAAGAAAGAGAGACAGATAGATACATAAACACACAAACAGGAAAGTAGGTAAGTGAGTAAGTGGCAGGGAGAGTGGATGAGTGACAGGGAAGGAGAGGGAGGTGAGGAGGGAGGGAGGTAGAAATAAAGAAAGAAAGATAGAAAGAGACAGACAAACACAGAGACACACAAGCAGGAAACAGCAAGGGAGACATTCAAAAGAGGACGTGTGTGTGTGTGTGTGTGTGTGTGAGAGAGAGAGAGAGAGAGAGAGAGAGAGAGAGAGAGAGAGAGAGAGAGAGAGAGAGAGAGAGAGAGAGAGAGAGAGAGAGAGAGAGAGAGAGAGAGAGAGAGAGAGACAGGAACAGAACGTTAAAGACAAATAAAACAAGGGAAAGAACAAAGGAAAAAGGAAAAAAAAAAAAAAAGTTGGTATAAAGTTCAGAAAAAAAAATAGAAACGAGAAATTGAAGGGAAGGAAAAAGGAAGAAGAAACAAAAGAAGCAAAACAAACACAATGAAAAGAAAACAAAGCAAGAGAATAAGAGAAAAAGCAAAACTCCCAAAACCACAACCACAATCACCACCACCACCACCAC
>NC_059264.1:1171582-1174082 GCF_017591435.1 Portunus trituberculatus | reverse complement strand
TATTGTCTTTTTTTCCCTATTTTTACCTATTTTTTATTCTTCTTACTTTTCTTCCGCCGTGATGCAGTGGAACCATGCGTGCTTTGGGGTCCGAGGGGTCTCCAAGCGCACGGGTTCGAATCCTGTCCACGGTCCGAGTGTAGGTTGGGCTTCCTCACTCGGGGCAAGGGTTTCCTAGCGAGTGGGCTTTAAGATAGGAGGTACCACAAAAAAGTATCCCCTTTAGCCCAGAAATCCCCGTGAAAATTCCCCATGGTAGAAATAAAAAAAAATATAAAAAAAATTACCAGGATGAAAATTAGAAAAAAAAGGCCAACTTGAATTGTAGTTTGTTTGTAATTCCAGATAAATATGACAATTTTTATTTCTACACTTATTTATTTTATTTTTCTATTAGCTTCATATGTTTTTTACCTTCCCTTATTCATTCATGTTCCTCTCATCACTGTCGACTCCACCTTAGTCTGTTCGTAATTGCAGATAAACATGTAACTTCTATCTCCATGCGTGTCAATTTATTCCATGTATGACTATGTGATGTGGAAAAGTAATACATAATTTCTTACAAACGATATGTACGAGATACCTTCTTTGTCTACCTACGCCTAAATATGCCGATCAAATTAAATCCAGCCATATAAATTGTAAGGCTTATAAGTGAGGATATTCAGAAGGGATGTAGAATATATGCATCTATTTTATTTCTATCAACCGATTCGAGCTAATAAAAAAAGGGAAAAGAAACGAAAGAAAAACGAAAAATGATCTGGCTACCTAATACACGACACCTTTTTTTTTTAATCACTAAGAAATACACACAAAAAATAAACAAGAATTTTCAAACCAATATGTAAAAAAAGTACACACACACACACACACACACACACACACACACACACACACACACACACACACACACACACACACACACACACGTGAAACACAGAAACACCCCACAATTACATCCATACATTGATAAAAAAAATAAATAAATAACTTCATAACAAACAAGAACCAATGAACGATAAAAAAAATATGCACAAAAGACTTCCAATAGAGACTTCCTGCCAAGCAAATAGAGGCTAACGAACCCAACACAGCCACAAAAGGTAGTTAAGAGCGTCCAATCACCTGCTTCTCCAGTGTAGCGGTGTGCATTGAAACGTCCCTGAACCTAACAAACAATCAAGCACAGGTAACAAGTAAATATCAAGGTATGCGAATGTTTTGTGGATGGAGTGATTGTGTGTGTGTGTGTGTGTGTGTGTGTGTGTGTGTGTGTGTGTGTGTGTGTGTGTGTGTGTGTGTGTGTGTGTGTGTGTGTGTGTGTGTGTGTGTGTGTGTGTGTGTGTGTCATGACGGCAGGTGTTTCCATTTAATTAAGTTTTGATCTTCTTCTTCTTCTTCTTCTTATTATTATTATTATTATTATTATTATTATTATTATTATTATTATCATTAGTATTATAATTTTTCTTGCTTTTGCTTTTTATTTCTGACAATCTTGTGTTTTTATTCTTTTTTCAGTTGTTGTTGTTGTTGTTGTCATTTTATCAAGAAAAAAAGTATAGAAGAAGAGAATGAACAGTAATGAATCTCTCTCTCTCTCTCTCTCTCTCTCTCTCTCTCTCTCTCTCTCTCTCTCTCTCTCTCTCTCTCTCTCTCGTTTTTAATCTTGCCAGCTTTTTTTTTTACCTCTTTTAATTGTATATTTCAACATTACACAATACTTAATCACCACTTTACTTGCCTCTCTCTCTCTCTCTCTCTCTCTCTCTCTCTCTCTCTCTCTCTCTCTCTCTCTACAGCTGGCACCATGTGTTTGGTACCAAACACTCGACACAAGGCAAACAAACACACAAGAGGGAAGTGTTGAGGGAAAAACAAAGAAAAAAACAGCACGCAACCTGAACTGAACGTGTATTTCAAAACACAACCATACCAACCTCTCTCTCTCTCTCTCTCTCTCTCTCTCTCTCTCTCTCTCTCTCTCTCTCTCTCTCTCTTTCGTCCTTTACCTGTCCCGCGCAGTCCTTCATCCTAAGTTAATGAGTCTGTCAACCCTACCGTACATTGCCTTTATGCTCCTACCTGTCCTATGTCTCTGCCCGGCCTGCCATAAACACACCTAAAGGTACCTGGAGATATTACGCCACAAAACCCCTAGCATTCCTCCCTCTCCCTCTCTCTCTCTCTCTCTCTACGTCTCTCATTTAATAGTAAGTGAATTGGATAATGGTAAAATGGGATTAGTTTTTGGGGTTGAGGTGGAAAGAAAAGGATTAATAAAAGGAGAGGGTTTTGTGGGTTTTGATTTTCTTATTCAAGTTTTGGGGTTTGGTTTTAGTGTTTGAGTGGTTGTGGGGTAGAGTTTTGGTGTTGTTGTTAAAGTTGGTGGTTTTCTTGTGGTTTTGAGGTGTTGGTGTGGGTTTTTTGGTAGTTGTTGTGGGTTTTGAAGGTTATTGTTTTGGTTGGATTTGAGAGAGGTTGTTAGTGTGGT